>NC_142774.1:41785000-41850000 GCF_988280905.1 Pimephales promelas | reverse complement strand
TGTGGTTCATGGCACTCAAATCTGCAGCAACATCCCGCGTAAGGAATGCGCACACGGATCACACACTGCATAACGACACACACTAGTAAGGGGACGCCGAGAACGCCCGCCTAGAAAAACAGCATCAGAGGAAATCATTTTACAGGGAGAGAGACTGGCGTTCCCACATGATCGGATCCAGCTGACCCGGTCACACACACACACACACACACACACTGGGTTTGATGGTATCAGGTTCTTCGAAACACACCATGGTAGCACTATAGTGTAGCATCATCATGGTTTTTCAAGACTTCTATTATGATGTAATACATGTCTTATTCATATCTTAGTATGTCATAAGTTCTATTTTTATGTCATAATTGTGATTGTCATAGTTATGATGTAAAATTCGAAATTATGACTTTTATCAAATTATTTTGATTTATGTCAAAAATGGCGGTGGACTTTATCTATCATAATCTTGACCTTTTATGTCATAATTAAGATTTAGTAAGTCAATTATGACGTAATCTCTTAATTATGACATATTTTCATCTCATAATTTTAACTTTTTGTCATAGTTATGACGTAAAAAGTGGTTTTGACTTTTATCTCATATTTTTGATTTATGTCAAATATGATATTGTGTCATAATTATGAGTTTTTATGTCATATGGCATTCAAGCTACATCATAATTTTGACTTTTTATTTGCTAATTAAGAGTATGTCAATATGTCTTCTTAACTATGTGTCATCATCTCACAACTTCGATTTTTTGTCATAGTTATGATGTAAAAAGGCAAAATTATGATAGCGATTTTGACTTTTATCTCATAATTTTGACTTATGTCAAATATGAGTGTCATAACTATGACAGTCTTACAATATGCTTACTTTCAATATACAGTATTAATATTTTAACTTTTTAAGTCTTATGATTTAACAATGCATATTCTTATGTGGCCGCTTCCATACTCACTCACTCACAGGAGACACTATCCTAGTTTCTAAAGTTCGTTGCGCGTCAGTCAAGCGGCGCGACGCGAATGTTTGAGTTTTTACCTGCCTGGTGAAGAGGATCGCCGCGTCGTGGTGATGCTGATGATCGTCATCCAGCGGGTTCTGCTGGTTCTGCCACTTACAGAAGCTCTTGAGCGTCGCGGCGGCGTTTTTGGACACATCGATGCCCTTCTCGCTCTCGGACAGAACCGCGACTTTAACCACCGACAGGCGGATGGGGTTCTCGATGCTCGCGTGCCCGTAGAGTTTGGACGCGATGGACGCGAGCGTCAACAGGTAATGATGCAGGTCCTTCCCGTACTTCTTCGTCATGGACGCGTCCGCGACCAGCAGCAGCTCCACGTGCCGCGCGCGAGACACGGACCTCCTGCGTCGTGTTAGCGACGCGTCGGGCTTCGTAAACTTTGTCCACCATCTGCGTCCGTGCGCGTTCCCATCGCGTCTCCCTCGAGCGCCGCGCTTTTTATTCCGATCACGCGTGCCGCAGCTGTGCCGGGCGGGCATCTCTTCGAAACTGAAGCGTTCTCGGGTAAAATAGTGGAGAGCGCGCGTTGCGTCGATGTGCACGTCATTCTCGTGGCCCTTCGCGCGGATACGCGGTGTGATTGTGTACCGGGAGTGATCAACCGCGAAAAAGCCATCAAGTCCACCACCGCACAGATTGAACACCGCGAGGGACTCCGCGTTGGAGTTGACGGTGCCGCGGTAAACGCATTCCGGCGCGTTCGCGTTCGACTCAAAGTGATGAGACAGAACCGTCGCGTCCCGCTCCATATCCAGCTGAAAGCGTCGTTCGTCCATGTACAGAAGATACCCGGCTTTTCCTCCCGCGTGATAAATTCGATCCACAGCGCGCACGACGCCGGCAGGTGCGCGGAGAGACGCGTTCGCAGGTGGACGGAACGCGCACGAGCCGTGCAGAGCGCAACACCACAAAACAATCCGCCACATTATTCCATGTAGTTCAGTCTGAAAACTTTTGGAAACATTACAATCCGAAGTGCAGCTCTAAGATGAGGAGTTCCTGCGAGCGGAGGCGCGCGGGACCATTCGTGCCGGCGGCGCGCATCTCACGAGGCACTGGAGGAAACACATGAAGGCACAGAAGCAGCGCGAGCGTGAGTGAACTTGGAGAACAAAACACAAAGTTTCCTCTTAAGAGCACCAGAGACAGAAAGAGAGAGAGAGAGAGAGAGAGAGAGAGAGAGAGAGAGAGAGAGAGAGAGAGAGAGAGAGAGTCCTGCCCCTTTGCGCTCTCCCTCCTCCTCTCATTCTTTACCAACTCTCTCTCTCTCTCTCTCTCTCTCTCTCTCTCTCTCTCTCTCTCTCTCTCTCTCTCTCTCTCAGTTTACAGGTTCATCCCTACTTGTTAGATGCTTGAAAATGTCCTCACACACACACACACACACACACACACACACACACACACACACACACACACACACACACACACACACACACACACACACACTTGTGGCCATTTAGGAGCACTTTTTACGATAAGGTCTTATTGGTTGACATTAATGCATTAGTTATGAACTGACAATGAGCAATAGAATTTACAGCATTTATTTACTGTATTACTATGAATTAGTAGCCTACATGTTGAGATTAACATTAATGAATGCTTTAGAAGTATTTTTCATTGTTTGTTCATGTTAACAATGGTAAAGTGTTTAAGTAAACAAGTCACATTTGTACATGTTTCACTGTGTGTGTGTGTGTGTGTGTGTGTGTGTGTGTGTGTGCAATATTCCATGTCAAAATAAGAATTTTTCATTTTGATTTCATGGTGACTGTAATGATAATTAATAAAGTTGTTTAAACTCTCCTGCATAAAAATGGTTGAGGACTCAAATTGATCTCAAACAGAATCCTATATAAACACACTTGTGATGCTGCTTTTGTTTTGATACAGACGGGTCACATCTCCACTCATCTCTGACTGATGTGTTTGATGATCATCTTCGATTGCTGTTATAATTACTAATTAGCACATTCAGCATCGTCAACACGTGGAGGGAATCCGCTATACTGGGAAACCCTGTTCAATAGTGCATCAACCCCCACAGGCAATGACACACGGGGTATTGTGCACTAGTGAGGGCTTCAGTGTGCACTGCATTATGACATCATCACAACAACAACAACAACAACAACAACACATCTCAACCAGGCTTAAAGACACACTGATAAACATGATGCTCTTCCTGAATAAAACAAATATATGGGTTCAGAAAAATAATCACGTTTTCCCTTTGAATTGTTTATTTGAACAGATGTTTTCAGCATAAAGTCACTTCATTCGTATTATTTTTCTATAGGGATGCACTGGTATAAACCTATAATCGATCATTCTTTATATTTGATTGGCTGATTAATCTAAAACCAAATTTTCATATAATTTTGAGACCCTTGATAACAAAAATAAAAGTCTCAGCATTAAAGGGATAGTTCACTTTGAAATTAATTTTTGGTGTGTTTTATCTTACCTCAAGGGCATCCAAGATGTAGGTGTCTTTGTTTCCACCGTATTTTCAGTTTTGACATTTTTAGGTCAAACCGTTGTTGTCTGTCAGTGCAGATTTAGGGGGTCCACCTCAAAGAGCAGCACAGAGAAGTCCAAATTAAACATGATTTAATGACTCGTAAATGTAATGGCGTAAGACACGAAACGAGTGGTTTGTGTGAGAAAACCAACAGTAAATGTATAGTTTTACCTCTTGTTAACAGCCGTCGAACTGATCTGAATCAGATGTCCAACTGAACCGAACTGAACCGTGTCCTACTTACGCCGGAAGTGATCTCTCGCGCGTCTACGTCACGCATTGTTTACACGGAGATTTCGGAAGTTTTACCTTTCACTAAACATATTTAGATATACGGGGAAACCGCAATGGAAGACGATTTCGATTTATATAAATATATTTAGCCTAGTGAAAGGTAAAACTTCCGAAATCTTCAGATTAAAGTAAGAGGAACTGGGATGCTCACATTACAGCAGTTTTACATACAACAAATTGAAAGCATGTTAATTCTCGCACAGGTTTACATGTTGGAGCATTGAAAGCTTGAGCTTCCTGTAGTTGAGTAGCATTATTTTAATAATTGAATACAGCACTTTGTTCTCCACCAAACTCACACTGATGACCCGAGCGATGAGGTGATGGATAATTTATGGCACATCCAGAATAGAAGAGACTGAGCATGTCCGGTCACGCGCGTGCAATCTGACAGATATCCACAGCAGAATGATGAGGCATTAGGAGAATATTTACGACATCTTCAGGCGGTGTGCGCGCGTGTGTGTGTGTGTGTGTGTGTGTGCCAGCGCTGGGTTCGGGTGTTGTGTAATACGAGTCGCTCTTCGAAATGCGCACGATTTGAGTTGCACACACTTCTCGGTTCTCCTGAACAGTGTGTGTTGACCGAAGCTGAGTCACTTCACTGTGTTTGAGCCGTCAGACACACACACAGAATACCGCGAATATTTACTGGTATGTGCAACTGCAATATCTACAGGAGAATGAAGACATACAGCTCTTCTCACACTCTCTATCTGTGCAACACAAAAGGAGAATGTTCAAGCTATTTAATTATTTTTAGCATTCCTGTCGCTTAAAATATTTTGCATGAACTGATTTAAAACTGTAGTTGAATGCAATGTAAGTCCGAAAAGCGTCTGCTAATGTAAGATGTCTTAATCGGTCACAAGTTTGGAGCAATAAAGCATAAGTCATCTAAAAGTATTATTACTATTATTATAAATCACTGATGCCAATCCTGCTGAATATTATCATCATTACTACCACTTATTATCATTATTATTATGATTACTACCACCAATTCTATTACTATGATTGTCTTAAATCGCCTCTATTTACCTACCTGCATACACCACTAGGCTATATTAATATCTATAGGCTATTTAGCTGTTTTCTCTCTCTTCTGCATGTATACCTGTCATTGATTTCTTAACTGTTTTGTTGCAATAAATAAAAATTTAAAATGGAGCAATTAGAATTGTATAATGTTACCAAGGCGGCATTTTGATTCAAAATAACATATTATTATAATTAATATAACCTGTTGTCTATGTGAATATATAGTAAAGTGTAATTTATTCCTGTAAATGTTCAGCATCATTACTCCAGTCTTCAGTGTCACATGATCCTTCAGAAATCACTCTAATATGAGGATCTGATGCTCAAGAAAATATATATTTATATACGCCACACACACACCGTCCTGCTGCTGTTCTATAGGAGTGTGTGGGAGTTCACAAGAGAACACTGTGTACTATCACGTATGTTTCACAGTGACGTCCCCTTATTAAACCAATCAAAACCAGAGTGTGTCACAATGATTTACATTGATTAAATTGATCAAATTACGAAAAATAATGAGTTTAATTGTTTTACATTTAATGCAATTTAATAAAATAAATGTCTGCAACTAACATCCAGACTAAACTCAGTGTTGATATGCTCTGTTATAAATCACTATTTACTCTCTTAATTCATGTTCCTTCTCTTATTGTGCGTGATTCATCAGTGACGCTATTTTAACTAAAGATTCTTTGTTTGTAATAACATGCTTCACCTCTAACACAACTTTGAAACGGCATTTACAACCCATTTTATTTCATACTGGGATGCATTTTACAGTTCAACAGTAGCCTGGGAAAACCCAGACAACTTCCGGTAAATTTAGATTTGCTCTGAAAGTTACAACTGAGAATGGTCTGGTTTTAACTAGGCTAGATTATGAGAAATAAATGATTCCATGATGCATTTTTGTCTGTTTCAGTACCGTGAGTTAGTCTCAATTGATATTTCAAGCGGGATGAATTTCGCGCGCGATATTAGCCGACGTTTAACGCCTCGTGACTAAACAAAGGGCGCCAATGTGAGTGTTCACACTGACGCGAAAACCGCCACGCGTAAATGCGTCATTTAAAAAAAAAAAAAAAAAAAAACGGCTCAGGTTCGTTTGATTGGCGCTTTTGCTCACGTGTCTGGTGCTTCTGAAATTACAGTAAAACACAACTTGGGAGCGCTCAAACACAAAACGGTCTTACCGAGCACACATACACAATGGCGAAGAAGATATACGCCAACGTCTACACTGCCGGAATATGGGCAAGATGAACGTTGAGCTGCAGGTCTTAACCACATTGTTAATGCCAAAAGCAACCTATCAAGTGGCAACCTTCCGGCCTCTCTTAAATCCAACACTAAGTGAGTTCAACTGCTGTTCATCGACTGGCCACTAGAGGCCGGCTGCAGAAGAGAGTCAGTCCCATAGACCCGCATGTTAAAATGACAAAATTTACAGCAGAAAAAATTATGTTTACTGCCTGGTGCAAAAACTGGTAGATAATTTTACTCTTCGTGACGACTATGAGGGGGTTGAATTATTTTTTAACTCATCCGTTTATATTATATTAAGCCTTAAAGTTCTGCATAATTAAGGGCGTGGCCACTTGAGTGACAGGTGGATTGCCGCTGATGTCACTGTTTTAATAGTACTATTTTATTAGTTAATATTAAATTAGTTAATATTAAAGTAGTTAATAATTACTATTTTAATAGTAGCTAGACGAAGATTTATAAATGCCCGGGGTTTTGTGTGTTTTTTTTTTTTTGTGTGTGTGTGTGTGTGTGTAATGTCTGTGATGTTTTGCTGTTTTGTGAGGTTGAAGCTACTTAAATTGCCCTGTAAAGGGACAAATAAAGATTTTACTACTACTACTGCTAGCCGTTGGTCACGTCACCTCAACTAATCCGCCGCGCTGCTCGTTTTCGTTTATCCGGGAGTGACGCGCGGCTGGCTCCGCCCACAATGTTCTTCAGAAACACTGCGGGTGACGTCATGGACACCACACACATATTTGTTTACAGTCTATGATGAATATATAGAGATAAAGTTGGACTTTATTTTGATTTCTCGTCATTTTAACTTTTAACGTCAGATATCAGGCCTGTTGTTTTTCCTGCGGTCAAAACATGTTTGTTCAGACTCAGAGCCGGTCGTGAAGAGGCTCTCGTCTCTCACCTTTCTGCCAGCGCTTGTGATTCCTGAGTCTCGTGGGGGTCGGCGGAGGATGTTTGCTCAGGTCAGAGCGATGAGAAGCCACGGCCGACGTGTGAGGGGTGTGTGAGTGTGTGTTTTAGGTGATGAATGCGTTGGGATCTTTAGAGGAATTGCTGTAACCCACAGCTCACCTTTGGCTCGGGCCTTGACCCGCTAACAGAGATTAAAGATCGAGACACGAGGACGAGATTTCCTGTCAAAACAGTTTGAGGAAAACCGGCAGAGCTGTTTACTAATGTGGAGAACACTCAGAGGATCTTAAAAACAGTGTGTGTGAATTTGTCAATCTGTTTCTTTGTAATTAGTTTCCTGCTGTGTGAGAATCGGATGACCTGAACTTCTACATCATAAATGTCTTCACTGTCACTGATGGTCATTTTAATGCATCCTTGAAGAACACAAAATTGGGGGATCAGTAAGTTCCTCTTCTTTTTTTTTTTTTTGGAAAGAATCTGATCCATTAAAAAATTAATTAGAGGCAGACAAATAACTGAGATCTAATAGTTTAAAATCACACGGAAACTCCAGAACTGTCCAGAACACACACACACACACACACACACACACACACACACACACACACAGACGAGCGCATGCTTTGGCACCGACAGGCCAACGTGCGGGAGATGCTGAACCTAACACGGGCGCTTTACAGATATAATCCACTGAACACAATAACACACACACACTCTCTCTCTAAATATAGAGCACAGCACACACACTATCAAAACGTGCATATGGACATGCATGCATGGACACGTGCGCAGACGGCGCACATATCGACGTACACACACACATACATACAGAGCCGACAACACTAAACTAATCCATACACAATACGAGCGCTAAAAGGCACATTGTGTGGCCCATCTGTTGTGTTCTGTCCCAGCATGCCTCATTCATAATAGAATACCGACACGATTTAAGGTACATGGTTTAAAAACTCTAATCTGCTAAATGCGACTAAGAGGACATATTATACCCGTTTATAAAGTCTTGCTGTTGTTTTTGGTCTCGAATGTTGATTATTCTCCTCATATTCTCCATTGTTGCGGCTCCTCTCTTCCCAGTCTGTCAGTAACGCTCTGTTTACTTCCTGTCTCTATGAAGCCCCGCCTTCTGAAAAGCACACTGTGCTCTGATTGGTCGGCTAAAGCGGTGTGTTGTGATTGGTCGAGCGCTTCGAGTGTGTTTGGGAAAAGCCACGCCCCTTTTAACACACTACTATCTAACTCAACCAGGCCCCGCCCCTTTATTCTGCTCATTAATTATTATAATGAGGAATATTGTGACGTGTTCGTTCCCGGGAGAAACTAGTAATAATAACCTCCAAAAAGTCTTTTTCCACCATTTTAATAAACATGTCATTAAAAACAAAAATTCCAATAATCACAAAGTGTAATTATGCGAAGAATTATTCAAAACATAATTATGACAGAATATCTGTGACAGAGTATTTACTTAAATAGTTTCATATGCATAAAATAGATAAACATTAAGAATGTTGAAAAAAAAAAAAACAAACAAAAAAAAAAAACACTTTAACATGTTTTAGCTTTCTATTTTAGCAACATTTCCCATGAATTAGATCTAAAAATTGCTGAGATTTTTATTCTCCTGAACACATCGGTCATATTTCAACTAAAAATAACAGGGGTAAAAATTACATACATATATATATATATATATATATATATAAAAAAAAAACCTACTTTTGAGGAAAATGTTATTGTCAATCAAATAAACTCATAATGAGATCAGTTAGATCAGATTAATCAGATTATACTATGATTAAACAGATTCATCATGCCAGGAAATATTCTTTATATATATACATATTTCCTGGCAATAATTAAAAATTTAAAATTAAAAGTACACAAATTAAAAGTACTCTGAGAGTACTCTGTTATTTTAGTATTACTTATATACTATTATAGGATGATTTTTATGAATTAGCTTTTATTTTTTATATTTTCAGAAAATATTAAAATATTAAAAGTAATTCAGAAAATGACATTTATTAATTTTTTTTTTCAGCCTGGTTGAATACATTTTTGGAAATATGCATATCAAGAACACTAAATATCCGGTCAAAATATGCAGTGAACGTCTGAAGAGAAGCTGCTTGTTAAAAAATAGATAAATATCAAGAATGCGGAACAGATAATCAAACACTTTTGTAACATGTTATACTTTCACGTACATATTATCACGGGTTGGTTCAGAGAAGACAGACGAAGACCGTAGTAAACGCTTTCTTTAATCACAGAGGCTCAGGATACACAGGAACAGGTGAGACAGCATGTCCAACAATACCGTACAATGAACTGAATGCAGATACACAGTGATGATGAGGAAGGTGATTAGTGTCCATGGAAACACACAATCAAAACCTAATGGTGACACATATCCAGTAAATTCAAGTAAGGTCATATTTCAACCAATATCGAACACAGACGGCTTGTCATCAAGACAAAGAGTTTCTTTTACGACACGTCAGCAAACGCCGGTTTCTGTACATCAGATCTCCTCAGTTTCACTCACACCACGTCCTCGGGTGTCTCAGTGGGCTTCTTTGTGCTGAGGTCAGAGGTCACGAGGAAGGTGCTGGTCTGTCCGCTTGAGTCCGGCACAGCAGACGGAGACGCTGCACACGGGACACATCATTCACCAGAGAGAGGGTTACTAGACGCTCGAGACTCTCTGTCTGCGTGAGGGCTTTTATTTGCCACTTACACAAACAACTGTCATCGGTTTAACAATGAAGGACTATAGTGAGACTCGATTCGTGATTCGACACGAATAAACATCGACCCTTTTATGAGGGAATGATCTACAGTCCCATGAAGCACTGCAAATGATGAGACCGGACGGCAACCTTCCGCATCTCTTGAATCCAACACTGAGCGAGTTAAACTGCAGTTCCTCCACTGGCCACTAGAGGAGTCAGTCCCATAGACTCGCATGTTAAAATGCCCAACTTTACCGCAGAAAAAAACATGTTTTCGGCCTGGTACAAAAAGTGGTTTTAGTCTATATAGCTAATTTTGCCCTTCATGACGACTTTGAGGAGCTGGGATTATTTTATAACTAATCCGTTTATATTATATTAAGCCTTAAAGTTATGCATAATTAAGGGTGTGGCCACTTGAGTGACAGGTTGAGGTGTCGCTGATGTCACTGCTAGCCATTTGTCTGCTGTGTTCACGTCTGCGTCACGTCACCTCAGCTAATCCGTTTTCGTTTATCCAGGAGTGACGCGCGGCCAAGATGGCGACGGCCGGCCCCGCCCACTTTGGCCTTCAAAAATGTGTTCGACTCTTCGGAAACACTACGGGTGACGTCACGGACACTACACATATTTTTACGGTCTATGAAAGGGCCCTACTGACTGGCCAGTTGGTGGCGCTATAAATTAAACAAACACGATTGACTTGAAAACTGGCATGCGGCGTCTGTCCAAGGTGTCGCGATTGTCTACGTGACGTTCATGTATCTCATATAACACGGCTATAACGCATAAACAAAATGTGATATTTTCACCAAACTCGACACACATATGCATGAGCTCATTCTCGACTGGCCTCTTGGTGGCGCTATAACATGGAAAATACATTAAATGGCTATAACTACGCAACTCTAACTCTGATTGGCTTGAAAATTGGCATGCGGTGTCTTTGTCCAAAATGCCAAGACAGCCTTTGAGGACATTTGCACATTTCGAAAATGAAATGAAAAGTCGAAAAGTGAAAAAGTTTCGAAATGACAGTCGAGCGTTTGTCCGACGAGGGGCTCTATAAAGGGACGCAGCAACTGGCCACTTGATGGCGCTTTAAAATCACGGTGATAGCTAAGCGTCAAAAAAGATGGAACGCCATCTTCATTCATCAGGAATTCAAGTTAAATTCTCCACTTCAGTGCTCCCCCTGCTGTTCAGTCTCGGAAAGATTATCGCTAGTTTTGGAGAAATATCTTTATTTATAGCATTGTTTTGCTGATGTATTTTAGCACTGATAGGCTGTTGCACTATTGCTTATCCTCCATTAATAAAAGGATTGAAGACAACTATTTGCAACTAAATTCAGACAAAACTGAGGTGCTGATTTTTGTGTGTGTGTGTGTGTTTACCTGATGAATGTTTCCCGGTGTGTTGATGAGTGTGTAGAGCGCACAGACGGGCAGGAGAGACACCGAGGACAGCGTGAGCGTCCAGCCCATCACCGAGGCCCATCCAGGAGCCGTCACACCGTTAGCCAGGGTCAGCGGAGACCAGAACATCAGCGAGAACACCAGCGTGCCCTAAACACACACACACACAGTTTCTCAGAGGAGGCCGCGGATCCGTCAGCAGCTGATGTCAGTGACACACGAGGAACACACGATACACACGATACACACGCCGGGCGTCAGGAAACGCCAGCAGAGCCTGAAGATGTAGAGCGGCTCGTAACCGATCATGGCCTCGATGTCACGACTGAAGCGATCCGCACCTGAGGACAGCACAACAACATCAGTGTGTGTGTGTGTGTGAGAATGTATGTGTGTGTGTGCGTGTATACCATAGATCCATCCGATGGCCACAGACTGACAGATGGACAGCATTATAAGACTGGCTCCACTGCAGGAGAAATGATCGTAGATCTGAAACACATACAGGCCTCCCTGATCATCAGACACAGAGAGGAACACAGCGATACGTGACTCGTCTGATGGAGCACAAATTACGTTTTTTTTTAGATGCACTTTTATGATGGATAGATGCACTTTTATGATGGATAGATGCACTTTTATGATGGATAGATGCACTTTTATGATGGACAGATGCACTTTTATGATGGATAGATGCACTTTTATGATGGATAGATGCACTTTTATGATGGACAGATGCACTTTTATGATGGACAGATGCACTTTTATGATGGATAGATGCACTTTTATGATGGACAGATGCACTTTTATGATGGACAGATGCACTTTTATGATGATAGATGCACTTTTATGATGGACAGATGCACTTTTATGATGGACAGATGCACTTTTATGATGGATAGATGCACTTTTATGATGGACAGATGCACTTTTATGATGATAGATGCACTTTTATGATGGACAGATCCACTTTTATGATGATAAATGCACTTTTATGATGGACAGATGCACTTTCATGATGATATATGCACTTTTATGATGGACAGATGCACTTTTATGATGGACAGATGCACTTTTATGATGGATAGATGCACTTTTATGATGGACAGATGCATTTTTATGATTATAGATGCACTTTTATGATGGACAAATGCACTTTTATGATGGACAGATGCACTTTTATGATGGATAGATGCACTTTTATGATGGACAGATGCATTTTTATGATTATAGATGCACTTTTATGATGGACAAATGCACTTTTATGATGGACAGATGCACTTTTATGATGGACAGATGCACTTTTATGGACTTCAAAACCTAAACAGCCATTCACTGCCATTATAACTGCTGCTTGGAAGAGCCAGGACATTTTTTAATATAACTCTGATTGTGTTCGTCTGAGAGAAGAGTGTCATATACACCAAGTATGACTTGAGGAAAGTAAATCTCACCGGCGTCACCATCAGAAGCCCGAGCAGAAAACAGGCTAAACACACGAGCAGAAGCAGAATCTCCCGTCGACGACCTCTGCGAACGACCTCGGGATACAGATCCGACACCGACATCATCAGCGCCTCGAGACTGACGAACTGAACACACACATACAGCGATCAGCAGAACCGCCACACCAGCACACACACACACCTGAGAGAGACGTCACACCTGAGTGTCCAGACCCAACATGCTGATCATGAGGAAGAAACACACGGCCCACAGCTGAGGCAGAGGCATGAGGGAAACGGCCCGCGGGTACGCTATAAACGCTAGTCCAGGACCTGGAAGAGAACATATGCAGAAAAAATTCTCCGCTAACGTTAGCTAAAGACCGTTATGAACATATCCTTCCTGTAACGTTAATAGTTCGATCTTTAATAATGTTCTCAAAACGTCTGTACAAAAACATTATTTGTACAACAATTTTCAGAACGTTCATTTAACGTTTTTTAAAAGGTTACGGATGTTTTCTGAATGTTCTGAAACGTATTTAAAATTCTTGACATGAATTTTGAGACGGCGGAATTACTAAAAAGTTGGTATTTTCCATTGAATTTGGCGAAACCACTTGAAACATTTGTTGTGTTGAGCCATTTCAATTACTTTGGTTTGATTTGTTCATTGCAAACAGCTGAAAGTCTTTAAATTTCACCAATAAAGCTGATTTGCAATGGGGGTTGAATACATATTCTACATAGTTTCTAACCTGACTGCGCCACGTCCGCGATATCCACTCCCTGCTCCAGCGCCATGAACCCGAGCACAGAGAAAATGGCGAATCCTGCAACGAAACTGGTGGCACTGTTGAGGAGACACAGTCTGAAACAGTCCCTGAAACACAAACACAAAGCTGAAATACGATAGAATATAAATACAGAGATAAAAACATTTGTATCTAACGCCGCACCGGTTTTACACGATTTACACCAGATTACACGATTTTAGCGTGATTTTGGCACGATCCGTTTGACGTAGGGCATCTTGGGGATTGGTAAACGACAACAGGCGTCAGGACGCAAGATTAGATCGTATCATCTCGTATAGTGTGTCATAGCGGGCGACAACCAACGTCGCGTCTGCGATGCTTCACGACATCACGACAAAAAGACTAGCATGTTTAATTGTTTTAACGGTCGACGGTTCCGTCACATGTATGAGGTTGACCAATAGGAGCACAGAAGCTTTTCCATAAAATGGCGAAACAAAAGAGAGACGATGGTGCTAACGTTAAAACTAAAAGTAAAAATATATAAGAAAACAATATTTTATATCTGTCCTCTTCGAGCAATCCAGGAACGTGTCCATTGTCGGGTTTTCTTTCTTTTTTTTACTTTTTTTCTGAACACAACACTCACCGCTTCATCCATCGTTTGTTTACGTTCGTTTCCGGAAGTCACTCGTTACTAGTTTCGCCTTTTCGATGACATCACGTGCATCGTTAAAGACGGCACGCGATGACTGGTCAGAAAGCAACGTGTAGTCATGTGCACGACACGACACGATTTTAGGAGTCAAAATCGTGTAATCTGACACAGTGACTATTGTAAAAGACAATAAAAAATCGTGTAATCTAAACCAGGCATTAATGCAATGCAAGTCACTTTGAAAAAAAGCGTTCGCCAAATGTATGTAAATAAACGTAAATGAATCAAAATGTAATCTCTGTCAGTAATGACTCTCCCTTATGTTGTTCAACCCCGTAACACTTTTGCTCATCTTCAGAACACAAATTAAGATACGAATTTGTGAGTGATTAAAAAGTGGCTAATTCGTACGTCCTCACTCGTACGAATTTGTACAATTTGTCTAAACCCACGAGATGGGTAGGTTTATGGGCGGGGTCAGGGGTAGGTCATTCGTACAAATTCATAAAATTCGTAAAATATGTACGATTTAGCAAAAGTCGTAGTGAGGTCGTACGAATCGTTACGAATTAGCCACCTCGTAAAATTCCTACGAATTGCCATGAGATCGGGTTGGAAATATCTTAATTAGCGTTCCGAAGATGAGCGAAAGTCTTATACGGGGTTGAGGGATTGTTGATTTTACCCTTTAAAATCCACATGAAGTCAATGACAGTTCTGTTTTCTAATGTGTGTGAGTGTTTGTGAGCGGAAGGACGCACTTGTAGCAGTCGTTGTTGAATGTATTGTAGCTTCCCAGAGCCGTGAGACTTCCCAGACCAATGCCGTACGAGAAGAAGACCTGAGTCCCTGCATCCATCCACACCTTCAGAGGAGAGACGGACTGAACTCGCCGCTTTCTCCACGCCACAACACGTTTATTAGGAAACATTTGAATATAAAGTTCATCTCCTGTTTTTACAAGCAGCCTGAAATATAAACTTGTCACAAATAGTCACTGTTTAATCAAATCCTGTCCGGTTCTTGCAGACTAAAAAACGAACAAAGCAGATCGTCATAAATGATTAAATGATAAATCAAATCATATGTGTTATTTATGTTGGTTGCATGTATAAACGTTTATCACATTTAATAGTGCTATAATGTCAAGTGAAAGTAATAACGCATACAATCTGAATATATGAGAATCTCTATTATTATTTTCATAAAATGCTTTCAAACACATTTTTATATAGGGGAAAATGATTTAAAATGGTTGCATCAAAAATAAATGATTAAAATACAAATGATTTCTGCATGTTGGTTACACCTCACTTGATTTAATTTGAAAAATTAACTATATAATCTCAAATAAAACTTCTTTCTTGGTTATTTTTATGTTAGTAGAGATTAACTGTGTCCTATTCTGCTTTTGTAAATCTGCTGTTTGATCATGAGAAAGCTCCAGGTCTTCTCTGAACTCCTGAAACGCCTCCACTGTAGTCTTGAGTTTCTCCCGGGAACGAACACGTCACAATATTCCTCATTATAATAATTAATGCGCAGAATAAAGGGGCGGAGCCTGGGTGAGTGAGTTAGTAGTGTGTTAAACTGGCGGTTGTGGAAAGGGGCGGGGCATTTCCCAAACACACTCGAAGCGCTCGACCAATCACAACACAATGATCCAGCCGACCAATCAGAGCGCAGTGTGCTTTTCAGGAGGCGGGGCTTCATAGAGACAGGAAGTGAACAGAGCGTTACTGACAGACTGGGAAGAGAGGAGCCGCAACAATGGAGGATATGAGGAGAATAATCAAAACCTGTTCTAGGAGAGCCTGAAACACAGCAAGACTTTATAAAAGGGTATAATATGCTTCTTTAATGCGTGTTTTTAAGCAGGACTTGTTTCAGTCTGCATCTTATACGGGAGATCATGTGACGCTGTGGTACCTGGGGGTCCGTCAGCCGTGTGTGATTGGGTTTCAGGTAGTAAATGATCCCGTCCACGGCGCCGGGGAGCGTCACGCCACGAACCAACAACACCAGCAGCATCACGTACGGGAAGGTGGCGGTCACATACACAACCTACACCGCAAAACATGACAAAACACAACGCAACAGTGAACTACAACAATTTAAAAACAAACGCACTACACAAACAGACTACACAAACACCTTGCCGGTGGATTTGACTCCTTTCCAGACACAGAAGTAGCAGACGACCCACACCAGCATCAGACACGCGGCCAGACGGGGGTTCAGCGAGCCCAGATGATCGACACTAGCAGACAGATCCAACACCTCACGCCTGGAGAGAGAGAGACGGACTCAGCACACACACACACACACACACACACACGCTGCAGACAATGACCCGTGCACACCATCATACCAGACACTCACTCCCAAAACTCGATGACTGGAGACGTGGCGTTCTCAGAGACATCGCTGGCGTTGTGTTGCTCAAAGCCCACGCAGGAATCTGGAGATAATAACCAGATTAAACACATTATAGACGAGATTAAACACATTATACACCAGATTAAACACATTATACACCAGATTAAACACATTATACACCAGATTAAACACATTATAGATGAGATTAAACACATTATAGACGAGATTAAACACATTATACATCAGATTAAACACATTATAGATGAGATTAAACACATTATACACCAGATTAAACACATTATAGACGAGATTAAACACATTATACATCAGATTAAACACATTATAGACGAGATTAAACACATTATACACCAGATTAAACACATTATACACCAGATTAAACACATTATACATCAGATTAAACACATTATAGATGAGATTAAACACATTATAGACGAGATTAAACACATTATACACCAGATTAAACACATTATAGACAATATTAAACACATTATAGATCAGATTAAACACATTATACACCAGATTAAACACATTATAGATGAGATTAAACACATTATACACCATATTAAACACATTATAAACCAGATTAAACACATTATACACCAGATTAAACACATTATAGACCAGATTAAACACATTATAAACCAGATTAAACACATTATAGACCAGATTAAACACATTATACACCATATTAAACACATTATAGACGAGATTAAACACATTATACACCATATTAAACACATTATAGACGAGATTAAACACATTATAGACGAGATTAAACACATTATAGACGAGATTAAACACATTATACCCCAGATTAAACACATTATAGACCAGATTAAACACATTATACACCAGATTAAACAGATTATAGACGAGATTAAACACATTATAGACGAGATTAAACACATACATCAGATTAAACACATTATAGATGAGATTAAACACATTATACACCAGATTAAACACATTATAGACGAGATTAAACACATTATAGACGAGATTAAACACATTATAGACGAGATTAAACACATACATCAGATTAAACACATTATAGATGAGATTAAACACATTATAGATGAGATTAAACACATTATAGATGAGATTAAACACATTATAGATGAGATTAAACACATTATAGATGAGGACACTTTTCTCTATACTCTGAAGTCTCTGAAATCCCTTTTGTCTGTCAAAACAATACATATAATGTGCTATCAGGCCTGTCAGGATTATTGTGCTGATGATACAAATGATTCAATTGTGTTTTGTGCATGTCACATATATACATTTAAATTTATATATATATATATATATATATAATGAAGTCTGATTAAACACACAAGCCTTTATTTTGTATGAAGGAAAACCTTTAACTACCTTTATGTACTATAATATTGTTTTTTTATATTCTTTATTTTTTAACTCTTTAAATGTAATGTTGATTCTCTTGCTTCTGAACACGATGCACTGCACTTTCACTCGGATGGCATGAGATTGAAATTCAAACTGTACAACTAATGCTGCAATCTCAAATAATTGTGATTTGATAGAATAACCAAGATCATACGAGCTAATAATTCAAATTACACAATGTGTAAAAAATCCGTTTTGTTTTGCTGTGTGAAAAAGTCGTTCAGGATCAGTGTGATGTCGCTCTATGGGTGGGGAACGAGTTCTGAGTGTCAAGACGTTTGGATAATGGAAATGAACTGGGCCAAAATTCTGCTGAATCTTGGCCCAAAGCGCTCGTATGAGCACACAGATGATGTGAGCGCTCACACACACTGACGGCACGGCCTAAAGCTCTCACACACACCAGGAGCTTGATATATGTGCATGTAAAGTGTGTTTGTTACCTGTGTTCCAGGTGTTGTTGCAGTGCGCCCAGGGAAGCCTCGTCTGGAAGCTGTTCAACAGGTAGAAGAACGCCCAGGCCAGAATAATGATGTAATACACACAACTGTGTAAGATCATCACCTGACTGGCGTAACCCAGCCCTGCAACAACCCAACCATTCACCCAAACACAAGCATCATTAAAGGGATAGCTCATCCAAAAATGGGAAGTAGCCTCATGATTTACTCTCTCTCAAGTCATACTTGGTGTATATGACTTACTTCTTTCAGATGCGAACACAATCAGAGTTATATTAAAAAATGTTCTGGCTCTTCCAAGCTTTATAATGGCAGTGAAAGGCTGTTTCTGTTTTGAAGTCCATAAAAGTGCATCTGTCCATCATAAAAGTGCATCTATCCATAATAAAAGTGCATCCGTCCATCATAAAAGTGCATCTGTCCATCATAAAAGTGCATCTATCATCATAAAAGTGCATCTATCCATCATAAAAGTGCATCTGTCCATCATAAAAGTGCATCCGTCCATCATAAAAGTGCATCTATCCATCATAAAAGTGCATCTATCATCATAAAAGTGCATCTATCCATCATAAAAGTGCATCTGTCCATCATAAAAGTGCATCTATCCATAATAAAAGTGCATCCATCCATCATAAAAGTGCATCTATCCATCATAAAAGTGCATCAAATCATCATAAAAGTGCATCTGTCCATCATAAAAGTGCATCTATCATCATAAAAGTGCATCTGTCCATCATAAAAGTGCATCTATCCATAATAAAAGTGCATCCATCCATCATAAAAGTGCATCTATCATCATAAAAGTGCATCTATCATCATAAAAGTGCATCTGTCCATCATAAAAGTGCATCTATCCATCATAAAAGTGCATCTATCATCATAAAAGTGCATCTATCATCATAAAAGTGCATCTGTCCATCATAAAAGTGCATCTATCATCATAAAAGTGCATCTGTCCATCATAAAAGTGCATCTGTCCATCATAAAAGTGCATCTATCCATAATAAAAGTGCATCCATCCATCATAAAAGTGCATCTATCATCATAAAAGTGCATCTGTCTATCATAAAAGTGCGTCTGTCCATCATAAAAGTGCATCCGTCCATCATAAAAGTGTATCTGTCCATCATAAAAGTGCATCTGTCCATCATAAAAGTGCATCTATCATCATAAAAGTGCATCTATCCATCATAAAAGTGCATCTGTCCATCATAAAAGTGTATCTGTCCATCATAAAAGTGCATCCATCCATCATAAAAGTGTATCTGTCCATCATAAAAGTGCATCTATCCATCATAAAAGTGCATCTATCCATCATAAAAGTGCATCTATCCATCATAAAAGTGCATCTATCCATCATAAAAGTGCATCTATCCATCATAAAAGTGCATCTATCCATCATAAAAGTGTATCTGTCTATCATAAAAGTGCATCTATCCATCATAAAAGTGCATCCGTCCATCATAAAAGTGCATCTGTCCATCATAAAAGTGCATCTATCCATCATAAAAGTGCATCTATCCATCATAAAAGTGCATCTATCCATCATAAAAGTGCATCTATCCATCATAAAAGTGTATCTGTCCATCATAAAAGTGCATCTATCCATCATAAAAGTGCATCCGTCCATCATAAAAGTGTATCTGTCCATCATAAAAGTGCATCTATCCATCATAAAAGTGCATCTATCCATCATAAAAGTGCATCCGTCCATCATAAAAGTGTATCTGTCCATCATAAAAGTGCATCTATCCATCATAAAAGTGCATCTATCCATCATAAAAGTGCATCTATCCATCATAAAAGTGCATCCGTCCATCATAAAAGTGTATCTGTCCATCATAAAAGTGCATCTATCCATCATAAAAGTGCATCTATCCATCATAAAAGTGTATCTGTCCATCATAAAAGTGCATCTATCCATCATAAAAGTGCATCCGTCCATCATAAAAGTGTATCTGTCCATCATAAAAGTGTATCTGTCCATCATAAAAGTGCATCTATCCATCATAAAAGTGCATCTATCCATCATAAAAGTGCATCTATCCATCATAAAAGTGTATCTGTCCATCATAAAAGTGCATCTATCCATCATAAAAGTGCATCCGTCCATCATAAAAGTGTATCTGTCCATCATAAAAGTGTATCTGTCTATCATAAAAGTGCATCTATCCATCATAAAAGTGCATCCGTCCATCATAAAAGTGTATCTGTCCATCATAAAAGTGCATCTATCCATCATAAAAGTGCATCTATCCATCATAAAAGTGCATCTATCCATCATAAAAGTGCATCTATCCATCATAAAAGTGCATCTATCATCATAAAAGTGCATCTATCCATCATAAAAGTGTATCTGTCCATCATAAAAGTGCATCTATCCATCATAAAAGTAGATCCGTCTATCATAAAAGTGCATCTGTCCATCATAAATGTGCATCTATCCGTCATAAATGCACTTTTATGATGGACAGATGCACTTTTATGATGGACAGATGCACTTTTATGATGGATAGATGCACTTTTATGGACTTCAAAACCAAAACAGCCATTCACTGCCGGTATAAAGCTTGGAAGAGTCAGGACATTTTTTAATATAACTCTGATTGTGTTCGTCTGAAATAAGTAAGTCAAATACACCTAGATGACTCGAGGGAGAGTAAATCATGGACTAATTCCCATTTTTGGGTGAAATATCCCTTTAAAACCGCAATGCACAAACTCAAAATAAAAAGGTTCATTTACAAATAAAAACAAAACACACACACACACACTTCCATCACATGCAGCAAGATGTGACTACAACTCATGTGACTCGACCGCTGTACAGCTTCACAGAAATAAACAGGCTTGCAAAATTCATCACATGTGCAACTTTAAACAATTCAGACATGTGACCTGCAAAAAGCGGGCAGACTTTCCTCCATGCGCCGACTCCTCCCAGACTGGTGAACTGGCCGAGCGCCGTCTCCAGCAGGAACAGGGGAACGCCACACACAACCAGGAACAACAGGTACGGCACAAAAAACACACCTGCGTACACCAGCATTATGATATTTAATGTCATATAAACATGAGCATGCGTGTTGTTTGGTGGCGTCTCACCTCCTCCGTTCTTGTAGCACAGATATGGGAATCGCCACACGTTACCCAGACCGATAATCTGCCCGGCGACCGCCAGCAGATATTCAGCTTTACTGGCCCACTGACCTCGCTCCTGGAGCTGGCCACCGGCTGACCTCTGACCCCCAGTGACGACATGGCTCGACACACACCTGTACACAGAAGCAGTGTGTCGGGACAGGGCAGTCCCGAATGAGACACACACACTGTTAAACTTACATGACAACGTGGTGTGGCTGCTCTTCCGGCCACATGGGGCTCGTGTGTGTGTGTGTGTGTGCGTTATCTGAGATGTTTAGGGAGGGGTGTGTCCCTAAATAGGCACTAATGCGAGCAGCACATTCAGCAGGAGTTACATCATTTCCTCAGAAAGTGCTCCCCAAATACTTACAATACCAAATTAGATTTGATCGAAACGCAGCGAGTTTTCGGAAAACAAATTAAGGCTGAACTGTCATTACACTGATTCAGAGCAGCCAGAAGTAACTTGAGTAATGTAATCAGATTACTTTTTCAAGTTACTAGTAAAGTAATGCATTACTTTTTCAAATTACAACAAAATATCTAAGATACTTTTTCACATTTTTTGACTGACAGCTGTCCTGTGTGTGTGAACATGATGGTTATTTTAGTTCTAGTCTAAATGTGAGCATGCATTTACTCGTGTCACTCGCGCACAAAAACATTCAGCATTCCTCAAGTAAAGAGCGCAATTCTCAAAATTTTACGCAAAACTTTTATAAATACTTTATGTATTTAATCTCACTTTATTAACCAATGTTTTGCCGCTGACCTTCAATTATGTAATTCAACCATACTAATGACTTTAGATTATATTTAGATGTAAGAGTGTTGAACTGTTGAACGCCTGAGAGGATTGTTTGAGCGGCGCTCTCTACTGTACAGGAGTAAACATGCGTTTCCATCAGCCTGAGGATTATTCACTTCACTTTTGCTGTGAAAGGGTCCGAAAACTAGCCAAAAATTACAGCTTTTTTGGTTGTTATTTAAAAAAAAGTAGCGCAAAAGCAACGCATTACTTTTCATAAAAACGTTACTTTCTGGGAGTAATGCAATATTGTAATTGTCCCCAACACTGATGGTATAACGAAAAACATTGACCATACAATTCCTTCAAAACGTTCAGCATGGTTACATATTTTATAATTTCCACAGAAAAGTTCTCCGCAATAACTTACAATAAGATCTGATAGAAACAGTTATAGAGGAAAAATGAAAAATGACTTTTAGGACAGTTACAATAAATCGCAATACAAAAATGTACCGTGGAAACGATTCCAGACATCTTTAATATTTTTTCGAGTCATTTGGTTCATTCAACGAACTGACTCGAAAAAAGATTCGTTCATTTTGATGAACAGGAGAGTCACGAACGCGCATCACAGAACAGAGCAAGGCGAGCATTTGAGCTTTTTAAAACTTAAACTTTGTTATTTATTTATTAAATGAGTGATCGTTTCGCTTGATAAGACCCTTATTCATCATCTGGAATCGTTTAAAGCCCTTTGAACAGTTTGCACTGGACCTTGAACCATTTGGTTCCCATTGAAGTCCATTATATGGAGAAAATCCTGGATTGTTTTCATCAAAAACCTTAATTTCTTTTCGACTGAAGAAAGAAAGACGTGGACATCTTGGATGACATGGGCGAGTAAATTATCAGCAAAAGTTTTTTTAAAAGTGAACTACTCCTTTAATATTAACCTCACTGTGACAGCATGTCACCTTTTACCAGACTATTGGATTTTTACAGCAACAAACTCGTCACATTCCCATGGTGCACCCCTGCCAGGCACTAGTGTGGACTCAGTAGGTCAGACGGTTTAATGAGGAAACACTAATTACAACCAGACTGCAAAACACGCTAATCAGGCGGGACAAACCCACTGTATAGAGGTGTAACCTTTATAGACGACTACCGTGATTTATTCTCCACAGAATCAAGCTGAAGTCTGGCATTGTTCAGCTGCACAGGTTTGCCCCCTATTAAGTAGATAAAAAGCAGACTTGTGGTCAGTTTCTGATTTTATCATAAATGCACACATCCATTAATGCATATATTTATAAATATACTAAGTGTTACTTTTATTGAAAGGCTTGAGCTAAAAATAAGCAGTGAAGAACATAAACTAGCCTTAAAACCAAGTCATTGTGTGGTTCAGTGACGTTAATAATGCCTGGAGGAGCTTCAGAGCTCTGTTCATGGGTGTAAACTACAAACATTAAATAAATATTGATAACTGAGCGAAAGATTTGAGGAATACTTTCAGTTTCAGCCAACACAAAGAGTCATTAGATCCTACAGCTCCAAGAAAAGCCCTTTATTGCCATATAAAAGAGTGATTATTGTGCCGCTGAACAATGATACTATAGTTATGATGATGAACAGTAAAACTGACAGAAATCTGACATTATTAGGCTATTTTAACCCCAGGTTAACCCCAGTGATTTTTAATAGGGTGTTCCCAGCAAACAAAAATCTGAGAATGTTTTGCTAATGTTTTGTTATGAAAGCATTACTTCTGAACGTTGTTTAAAATAAAAGAGATTTTTTCATGGTTATGTGAATGTTTCAGAAAACATTAATGTGCTCTGAACATTTGGAAACAAGTGGTAATTTCAGTTACACTTTATTTTTAAGGTGTCTGATATGTTATACTGTAATTATATATGCAAGTACTAGGGCTGTCAAACGATTAATCGCGATAAATTGTATCCAAAATAAAAGTTTGTGTTTACATAATATATGTTGGTGCACTGTATATAATTATTTTATATATATAATACACACACATGCTTGTATATATTTAAGAAATATGTTTCATGTGTACTGTATATAGATTTATATATAATTTATATTATATATAAATATAAATATTTTATATGTAAATAATATTTTTTTCTTAAATATACATGCATGTGTGTGTATTTATATATATACAAAATAATTATACACAGTGCACACACACAAAATTTTATTTTGGATCCGATTAATTGCGATTAATCATTTGTAAGTACTGAGTAACGTTAATTACTATAGGGTTAAGGGTCGGATTAGGGTGTGGTTGAGGGTTATTTGCATGCAATTATGCATAATTTATATAGTTATTACTATACATGTAACAATGACACTGTAAAATAAAGTTTTTTAAAAGTTTTAACACTAAAACATATCAGAAAATTGTAAATGTAGAATATGATTGTGGCAAGCAAGAGACCATAATCTAAAAAGTGTTACCCTCATTAAATATTCATGAGCTTTAAGTTGAAACAAGAATACATGTGGGCGGGGCTTGATTGTGTCTGTGGGGAATTGATTGGATGGTTGTGGTTTGCTATTGGCTGATCTCATGTGAGTGACAGGTTGAAGCCCCGCCCTCGTCATCAGAAAAGAGATGAGATGCTGATTCAAGATTACCAGGAACATAAGTTTAAAATTATAATGATGTGCACTGAGAAATAATTTAAAATAAACACAATATTCCATAAAAAAACAAGTTGTCAATATAGATTTCATGGGGACTTTAAAGCCACATGGGCCACAAAAACAATCTCAGAGAATTTTTATTTTTTATGATATGAAAACAGAAAAGAGGAAACGTTAGTCAAGCTCACATCAGCTGATATCCACGTCTACCAATAGTAATACGACGCCCATCTCTGTGTATAAACAGTAATATGAGCAGATGTGGCGATTGCCCTCCTGAAATCCGGATAAATTCTCGAATTATGTTGTACTTTAAAATCTTGAATTAATGATATCTGCATACATTAACGTTGGTTGTGTTCTGTAACCCTAAACCATGGATGTGCAGACCAGAACCGGACCGCCAATCCAAACTGTGTGCTAATTGTCAATCGCATTTGACGAAAGTGGTCCTGACAGAAACAGAAAAACTCCTCGGCCATATGCAGAACATATTACATGAGCCAAAGCCAAGCTGTATCAGCAGTCAACCATTACATCACTCTATGGCAAACCACCGCTCGACATGCCCAGCGCTAACACCACACGCAACTCGCCATGTGGGATCCATTTACAGTCTAAAGACTCAAACTCAGATCACTCAAACATCCTTACGGTCACGTTTAGGGCTGGGCGGTGTGACAGAGGAGTTAGAAACAGAAAATAATGAAGTTTCACCTTTTTAACCTATAGATGCCAGTGATTATGTCTACACTAATGACACTGACCCTGTCGGATGCTCTTCGTGAAGAAAAACCATTACGGCAAAAGATAAACGTCTCACTCGGTTGAGATCAGAGACACTGATGTACCGTATTATTGTCTAACCAGTGTAGTTATTAGCTTTGGCTTCCTGTGAGTTACTACATGTGTTTATATTACAGATCTACAGTCTGTGAACGATTTGGAAAATCCCTCATTTTTGTGGTGACTGCTGGAAAAATATCATCCGTTCCCTCGAAAGTCGCCAGTCACGATGAAACAGCATCAAAACTCATGACGACAAATCAGAGCAGGATACCCTAAACTTATTATATTTAGATGAACGGTTTTAGATTAACATGCACTAATGAATTATACTCCATAAGACCAGTTATTTTATTATAGTATCATTGATATACTATTATAGTTTATACTTTTATCGTTTCATTAATATTTTGAATTAGTTTTCATTTTTATACTTTCAGTTTTTTAATTAAATTTTAGTCAACGTTTTAGAAATTTTGTTGTGTATTTTGTAAATCTGCTTAATATATATATATATATATATATATATATATATATATATATATGGATGGTTTTAGTTTTAATTATTTTTTTAGTTAATAGTTTAGTTAGTTATTTTTAGTTAAAGTTTGAACAATTTTGTTATATACAGTATATATGCCTTTATGATTTTAAACTAGCTGAAATAAAGATTATATTTGTAATAATTAAGTGTATATTTTTATATTATTTTGGCCAATGTTCATTTTTAACTGCGTGTAGGTTAAAGTTAATGCAACTGACCACAAGTCAGTATTGAAACACACTAGCATCCGCACAGGAAACATAAATAATCCCAAACGCCCCTTTACTGTACGTACTGTACATCAGAGAGACAGAAACGCTGAGTCTGCTGAAGGAAGAGAAGAATCACATGCTTCCATTTACATTTCATGCACACTTTTGCATTTCAATGCATTCAAGGTGCACATACTGTACATAAAACACTTGCTTTTACTGTGCTATACTTGAAATTTCCAACATATCATAAATTGGCATCAACTATCAAACCCTCATCCAACAAGAGTTCTGATTTATGAATGCCATAAACTGCATACTTTTATTTATGTGCTGGTGTTTCTGAACACTGAGCTCAACATGTAAAGATTCACTTACCTTGAAATCACCAGCGTTTGAATTCAGAAGTGTTTGTGTTCGTGAGACTGAGGAAAACTGTCAAATTATCCTGTAATAACTGCCCATATATATTTTTTTTAGGTTCCTAATGTTGATTTGCGTCTCCTACATCAGATTCACACGCATCAAGGGTCAAAAACACTTTAATTCTCTCATAATTACATTGCAAATCACCACATTTCTCAGTCTAAAACGACTCGTTTGAAGAGTCGATTTCGAACTCTCTAAATTCCCGCCTTTCCGAGGCCATGCCCGGCTCTGATTGGCCAAATGGCCCAGCAGTCTGCTGTGATTGGTCGCCTGAAGGCTTCCTCAGTCAGCGATTGTACACCCTGTAAAAGCATCGATCAGTTCGTCTCGTTTCAGAAGTTCAGAATCAATTATTTGCTTTAACGTTCACAAACAGCTCTATTACACACTGAAGATATCTGAAAAAGCATAATAGAGGCATTTTAATAGTTTTATTAATTAGTTAGCTCACATAATAACAGTATTGAGCATCTCTGACGGAAGTACAGCTGTGCAGTGCATATAGGTCACGCTCAATAACAGCCACAAGAAATTGCAAGACAACAAATAAATAATTCAGTCTATGAAGCTTGTTTTCCACCATAGAATTAAACATTTAAAAAGTAATTGTGGCTTTTTATCTCACAGTTCTGACTTTTTTTCTCTCTGAGTTGCAGGTTTTATAATGTGTGATTTAAACTTCCAATTATCTTTTTTAATTGAGACTTTATTTCTCACAATGCCGAGTTTATATCTTGACTATATTTTTAGCAATTCTGAGAGAAAAAACAAAAACAAAACCTGTGAGATATAAATTCGAAATTCTTGGAAGTCAGAATTGGTGGTTGTAGATAAAAAGTTGTTATAGCTACCTTCTTTATTAGTAATTCCAGCGTTCATGCACTTCTCCTCAACAACACGCGTGATTACGGAATCAATGATTCAATCCAAAGTTGTAAAACTTATGCACAATATGGCATAAAACATTTGCGAATAAATCAGCGTTTCCATCTCATGTGTTCAAGAGAATAAAATCATCACTTCCTGGTGCAGAATATCGGTATAAAACTGTACGCTTCTGCAGTCTTTCTCTTTTCCCTCCATCATAAACGTGTGTGTCGAGCGACACAATAAACACTGTCGTGTTCTCAAAGATGTATTACATGTTCTATCGCCATCTACTGGCCTGGCAGCAGAATACAACGTTTCAGTCGCTTTCGCGGATCCGCGTGAACGGGTGATCGTTCTGACGTGATGTGTTTCTTCTCTATGTTAAAACTTCTCCATTTTAAGCAAATTAGATTAAAAAATGTGTCCGCCTCAACTGAGCGCATGTTTTTTCATGCTCAGAATTTCGTTTAATTTTTTTACGTTTTTATTGCTATAAACGTACATAACTATTGATGTTAGGAGCAGAAACGCTAGCGGATGTCACTTTACCAGTACTAGAGATGACTGACGTACTTAACTTAACTTGTGTTAACTTAATTTTCCGTTTTGACTCTTCGTCACTGAACTCGTCGTGTGATGTTTGTCAATCATACCTTAGCAGAGACGCCGTGTTTCTGTAGTTATCTTCATAAACATCGGAGGTTTGTGCATCTCTTCAATGATTCTTTAACTTTCCACCAGAGAAGCAAACGAAGCGACTTCAAGACCACTGCAATTGTTTTTGGCATGCAATAAATATTGCGTTTTACATTTACAACATTACTGTGGATTTTACAGCCTCCCCCTCCACATTTAAACTGGGATTGTATCCGTGCTTGTTCAGAGGTCATCTGGAGTCTTCTCTTTATTCCAGGGGTTTTGGGGCTCGTGTTTTCCTGGATCTGATTTCGGAGAACCAAGAATGCAATGACAAAGTGCTACATTTGGAATTGATTTTTGCCCCTCCGCCCATATATTACATAAGGGCTTGAAAAAGTTCACTGGACACTCACTGGGGTTCAAGTCTGAGACGATTAAACCTGGAAGTAAACAGTAAAATATTCCTGCACGATTTTCATGTGACTAATGAGATCTAAGAGTGTAAGTTTTTTTTTATCAAACTAAAACTATATATATATATACACACTTGAAAATTACTGATAAAATAAACATGAATGAAAAAAATACAGTATATTAAATAGTCATTTATTTCAGCTAGTTGCATTTTTTTTCCTTTTAGTTTAAGCGTAAGTACTAAAATAAATATTATAAAACTTAGTTAAACTATATAGACATGTTTATAAAAAATAAATGACTAAAACTTAAAATAAAATTAAAATGAAAACAGGAAAATATAAAAATAAAATTCTAAATATCAACAAAAAATATAATATATCATTGATGCTAAAATCAAAAGGCTTAAAATATGTAAGATTATGTGTATTAATTGCATATAAAATTTCCATTCATTTCAATTAACATAAACTAATACACTTAATGTGATGCATAATTGTCTGTGATCTGTAAAATGAAAAAAAAATTGATTTATGATTTATATACCGATAAATTTCATCTAAATAGACTAATTAAACATAACTAAAACTAACTAGATGAGTAAAGCTGTTGGCCTTGAGAAAGCCTTGCAAAAAGCTTGATTTTAATTTTGAATCAGTTGTAAAATCTGAAAGTTAGAAGGTTTTCAGTCTCTCAGACAAATTGTTTGCTGTGCCGTCGCTAGGGTTCTCGGGGTGGTTGCTAGGCTGTTGCTATGTGGTTGTTAGGGCACTCGAGGTGGTTGCTAAGGTGTTCCTATGCGGTTGCTATTGTACTCAGGGTGGTTTCTTGGGTGTTGCTAAGCTTTTCAGTCTCTCAGACAAATCGTTTGCTATGCGGTTGCTAGGGTACTCAGGTTGGTAGCTAGGCTGTTGATATGTGGCTGTTAGGGCACTCGAGGTGGTTGCTAAGGTGTCGCTATGCAGTTGCTAGGGTACTCTGGGTGGTTGCTTGGGTGTTGCTCTGCTTTTCAGTCTCTCAGACAAATCGTTTGCTTTACGGTTGCTAGGGTACTCAGGGTGGTTGCAAGGCTGTTGCTATGTGGTTGTTAGGGCACTCGAGGTGGTTGCTAAGGTGTTCCTATGCAGTTGTTGTTGTTCTCAGTATGGTTTCTTGGGTGTTGCTAAGCTTTTCAGTCTCTCAGACAAATCATTTGCTATGCGGTTGCTAGGGTACTCAGGGAGGTAGCTAGGCTGTTGATATGTGGCTGTTAGGGCACTCGAGGTGGTTGCTAAGGTGTCGCTATGCAGTTGCTAGGGTACTCTGGGTGGTTGCTTGGGTGTTGCTATGCTTTTCAGTCTTTCAGACAAATAATTTGCTATGCGTTTTCCAGGGTACTCAGGGTTGTTGCTAGGGTGTTGCCATGCGGTTGCTTGGGTACTCGGGGAGGTCACGAGGGTGATTTGTGTATTTGTGATGTTGCTGCAGATGTTCCACATGCAACCCTGAAGCAGGAAAGACACAATGAACTTTAATGTGATCTTTAAATCATCAGGAGGGCCTGTACATCTGTACGGTTATGTGGCCCAAAATGACCAGATGGTTTGTTCTCGATCCACATTTAAACTTCTGTAACATTAACGTATCCCAGCAGCCATTACCTCAGGCACACATAATGATTCAGTGTCCCAGAATGCATCGCATAGGCCAGAGCACACAATGAGGAACTACACACACTTTTATGAGGCGTTTGGGGCAGATTTGAACTCTATGCACGAAGGCGTTTAACCATCTGATGCATATAACTTTAGCAATAGCAATATTTTCTCTGGCATCACTGCACAAACGTATTTACAGACTGTACATGTAATGTGATTAAATAAGTGTCAGTAGATATTATGTTGTTGATCCCTAGAACCTGCCTTTGTGAAGTACACTTAAAATGGTGAAATCCTGCAGCACTGAATGATCCATAGAACGGCATAGAAATGTGCAAAAAATCTGTCAAATTACCATGAAAACTGGACAGCACTCACTGGACACCCGAACAAACACATAACAACATGCTTAAAAACAGACATCATCCAGCAACCATGGCAACACCCTGGCAACCGCGTTGCAGCATACCTTAAAAAAAACACATCCCCTCAAAACTGGGTAGAAACGTCCTGGCAACCACTCTCAACAGCTTAGTCACTTAGCAACGCCCTGGAAACCGCATGCTTATCTAGCAACTGGATAGAAAATAGAAATGTGCGAAAAATCAGTCAAATTGCCATACTAAATAGATAGCAATGCCCAGGCAATCAATGAAACACCCTAAAAAAACACATAAAACCATGCTAAAAACCACTGACATCATCTTAGCAACACCCTGACAACATAAAAGCAAACTCATATCATAAGAAGTTCAATGCCAATTTTATGTAAAAATTATCAAAAAACTAGGCAACTTCTATCAACAGCCTAGTAACTAGCAACACCCAGGAAACACCCCATAATACTCTAGCAACTGCATAGCAATGTGCTAAAAAAAAACCACTGACAACATCTTAGCAACCCCAGAGCAACACCCTGGCAACTGCATGACAATGTACTTTTTAGTCACCATAGTAGAAACGACCTGGCAACCACTTTCACCAGCCTAGAAACTTAGCAACACCCTGGAAACACCACATGTTCCTATGGCAACTGCACAGCAATGTGCTAAAAACCAATCAGAACAACATAGCAACACCCTGGCAACCATGTGTACGTAGAAACACTTATATTTTCTGTTAGACGCGCTCATGAAGTGGTAAAATCGAATTGGATATCATTAGTTTTACATCAGGGATAGTCTCTATCCTATGTCCCCTGCATCTCTTCACGACTCTGGCCACTCAATAGGCGTCAGTGAAGTGTACATGTTGATGAAGATCTGTGTGACATCACTCAGGATGTTGAACTATAAGGGTGTGGATGGGCTTTAAATAATCAATCTGTGTCATACAGTCAAATGTACATGTGTTTAATTTCACCAACTGAGAGTTAAACTTCAGTTTTTGTTCCAGAAATGAAGAAACTTTGAGTCTTTTAAAACCACGAGTTTCAAAGTAACATTGCTATACAAAAATGTCTGGGTTGATCACACTTGCACTGACACCCTGTCATTCGTACGTCTCTCTCTTGCTGTTTCTCGAAGAGAGATCTTCCCCGGCTGTAATCATCATTATGGCACTTGTTTTGAAGTGTTCAGTCATTAAATGACAGGTCTCTCTGGCATTAGCAGCAAACCCAAACATGCAACAACTGCTCTCTGCTGAGTCGAGTCTTTCTCTGCTGTTGCTTTGGGCTGTTTTGGATCGGAGTGATAATATTTTGCATCAACATTTACAAGTTGAGGTAATATTTAGGTAATCACATCCATTGCCAAGATATCATCACATCTTGACTTTTAATATTGTTTTCTTTTGCACCGAGCCAAATATAGAACGCTGAGAGAATATTTGTGTCAAATGGACAATGTTTACAACTAAAACGGTGTCCCTTAACAACAATACACACACTGTTATTGAAGTCCGATTGTTTTGCTTTAATGGCAAAATAGTCAATATTTCATCCTGTAGCATTCGTCAAATCATTCCACACCTTAGTAACTACACTAAATGCCAGTTAAATTTCCATAGCAACTGTATAGCAATGCCTTGGCAATCAGCAAGAACACCCTAACAAACACATAGCAATGTGCAAAAAAACACTGATATCATCTTAGCAACCACATGGAAACACCCTGGCAACCGGATAAAACTCACATCACCTTAGAAACTGGGTAGAAACATCCTGGCAACCACTCTCAACAGCCAGGGACTTAGCAACGCCCTGAAAACAACATATAATACTCTAGCAACTGCATAGCAATGTGCAAAAAAAAACACTGAAATCATCTTAGCAACCACATAGCAACACCCTGGCAACTGGATAAAACTCACATCACCTTAGAAACTGGGTAGAAACATCCTGGCAACCACTCTCAACAGCCAGGGGCTTAGCAACGCCCTGGAAACAACATACAACACTCTAGCAATGTGCAAAAAAACACTGATATCATCTTAGCAACCCCATAGCAACACCCTGGCAACCGGATAAAACTCACATCACCTTAGAATCTGGGTAGAAACATCCTGGCAACCACTCTCAACAGCCAGGCGCAACGCCCTGGAAACAACATACAATACTCTAGCAATGTGCAAAAAAACACTGATATCATCTTAGCAACCACATAGCAACACCCTGGCAACCGGATAAAACTCACATCACCTTAGAATCTGGGTAGAAACATCCTGGCAACCACTCTCAACAGCCAGGGACTTAGCAACGCCCTGGAAACAACATATAATACTCTAGCAACTGCATAGCAATGTGAAAAAAAACACTGAAATCATCTTAGCAACCACATAGCAACACCCTGGCAATTGGATAAAACTCACATCACCTTAGAAACTGGGTAGAAACATCCTGGCAACCACTCTCAACAGCCAGGGGCTTAGCAACGCCCTGGAAACAACATACAATACTCTAGCAATGTGCAAAAAAACACTGATATCATCTTAGCAACCACATAGCAACACCCTGGCAACCAGATAAAACTCACGTCACCTTAGAAACTGGGTAGAAACACTCTGAAACCACTCTCAACAGTCTAAGAATGTATAAAACAAAAGTCATATCACCTTAGTAACATAGCAACGCCCTGGAAACACCCCATAATGCTCTAGCAAATGCACAACACCTTGGCAACATGCGTTGCTGAATGAAAACAGCATTATTGCAAAATTACATTTGTGCATTTTGCATTAATCCAAAGTGACGTACCCTAGCAACCGCATAGCAACATATCTAGCGAGCAGGTACTACATTGTACCGTGACCTTGTGTCTGAGGTCAAAGGTCAGGGTACACTGCGCTGGATTCAGTGTTTCGTTTGAAATAAAATGGAAAAACTTTCCCTGTTTCTCTGGCATGTGGAGACAAGCTCTTCTCTCGTCTGCCAGATTCAGTCTGTCTCTCTCGGCCCGGGTCGCGTCTCTCAAAGCGCTTGACCTCTATTTTGGAAATCAACAGGCATGAACTCGAGCGGGAATGACGAGGAGGCGAGCTGCTCTCAATGCGGCCATTGTGTGTGTGAAATATGCTGTTTGCATTGAGCGACACGGGTGATTCATACACACTCGATGTAAAGAGAGGGCAAATATATCACGTTTATCATCCATCATCAAACTCTCTCTGCATGATGTCTCTCCTGCGTTTAATAACTGGGCTTAGAGCTGAAGTTGAACTTGCTTCATAATTGATGGATTTTACATTTGTCTTTTAATGTGACGTTGCTTTGAAACAATCTCGACAAGATTAGACCAGCTGATAGACATGTTTGAGTTATGACTCACTGTGCAAGTGTAGTTTATCACGTGGCTGTTGTCATTTTACACAATGAAGCTTTTAGCCAATGCTTTGATGATGCAACACAAATATTCTCCATGAAAACACGATTCATCAACGCAAGAATGTTCCTTCTCTTCACTTAAATATATGACCTCAGTCTTTCTGCTTAAGTTTTTATTTTATTTAATGTGGTTCTTGCTGTTTCTTTGTAATTATTTGTGACATTTACAAGCAATTACTAAGTGAAAGTTGTAAATCCTGCACTGAGTGTTTCAGTGTGTGTTTGGGTGCATCAGAACTTCATAACCTTCTAATGGACTTCAATGGGAACTTCATTTTGACACGAAAAAAGATTCGTTTATTTTGATGAACAGGAGAGTCACGAACGCGCGTCACAGAACAGAGCAAGGCGAGCATTTGAGCTTATAAAACTTAAACTTTGTTATTTATTTATTAAATGAGCGATCGTTTCGCTTGATAAGACCCTTATTCATCGTCTGGAATCGTTTAAAGCCCTTTGAACAGTTTGCACTGAGACCTTGAACCGTTTGGTTCCCATTGAAGTCCATTATATGGAGAAAATCCTGGAATGTTTTCATCAAAAACCTTAATTTCTTTTCCACTGAAGAAAGAAAGACGTGGACATCTTGGATGACATGGGGGCGAGTAAATTATCAGCAAAAGTTTTTTTTAAAAGTGAACTACTCCTTTAATTTCCACTGAAACGGGAAGCAAAGGCGGGACATATTGAATGGCTCCTCCTCCTTTTTAAACAGCCAATAGCATTTAGTTTAGCTCTCAGACTGGCAGCACCATGGATTCAATAGTAGCGTTGTGAATAAATTCTAGCCATTTCATTCTTAACCAGTTGGAAACCATCACTTCGGCCAGGTGGTGTTTATAGCAGAGGAGGCGGGGCTTAAGATTCAAGAGAGCATTTGATTGGACAGGAGATGTGATGTAATGTCATAAAACCAGTGATTCATGTTTTGAAGGCGTAAACATGACTTTTGTCATTGTTTTGAAACACACCAGCTTATTCATAACTTTGATTCTTACATATTCATACCGAAAGCTAAAAAACATACATTTTGATTCCAGGCGGCCTTCGAGAAGCTGATGGTGTGAGGAAACATTCACACCCACGAGAGCCACATGTGTGTCGTCACCGGGCGGGAGACACAACACTACACTGTAAAAAAATATTGTTGGTTTAACTTAAAAAAGTAAGTAACCTGGTTGCCTTGAAATGTTAAGTTGATTGAACTGGAAAAAGTGAGTTAATACAATGAAGGAGATTGATTTAATCACAAGAAACTCAAAATAATAAGTTATCTCAACTAAAAAAAATATTTAAGTTGATTTGACAAAAAAAAAAAATGTTGTGATAACAAATCTTGAAAATAATTTTTTTTACAGTGTACACTGTAAAAGATATTGAACTTAAAATTTTAAGTTCATTGAACTGGAAAAAGTGAGTTAATACAATGAAGGAGAATAATTTAATCATTGGAAACTCAAAATAATAAGTTATCTCAACTAAATAAATTATTATAAAGTTGATTTGACAAAAGAAAAAATGTTGTGATTATTACTACACTGTAAAAAATATTGTTGGTTTAACTTAAAAAAGTAAATAACCTGGGTTGCCTTAAAATTTTAAGTTGATTGAACTGGAAAAAGTGAGTTAATACAATGAAGGAGAATAATTTAATCATTGGAAACTAAAAATAATAAGTTATCTCAACTAAATAAATTATTATAAAATTGATTTGACAAAAGAAAATATGTTGTGAAAACAAATCTTGAAAATCTCAGCTTTCAGGACAGTAACATCGCAATAAAAGCAGAACTGCGATATGGCTTTGTTACGTGTAGAATCAAACCTCAAAAGGTTGCAGTTGAATTAAACTAATATATGCCATTAGTTTTTCAGGCGTTCTTTTAGTGGTTTCGCACCAAAATAGAAGCTTCATGGTTTAATGCCTGAGAAGATAGCCATAAATATTGATATTGTAAATTTACAGTTGAAAAAAACTATTTTTTTAAACATTTTTAAAAAAACATTTAGTCCAATATTACAATATAATTCTTATTTTAATATTTTAAGTTCGTAATAATGATGGCAACATTTATTTTACAGTACAATTATTATTGCTATTATTTTACAGTCATATTGATATACAATCAAAACATTTTTGAGCAAACTGTGCAGCCATATATACAGACAAGCAATTTCTATCAGAAAAATCATGATTTTTTCCATCACCCTCAAGACGGCAAGTAATTCTCTGTCATTCTTGTAATCACTGCAAATTCCTATAATAACTGTAGTCTAATAATATAATAACTGTAGTCTAATAATATAATAACTGTAGTCTTTACTTTGATCTCAGCCGAATACGCATGAACACGAAACGGGTGTCTAACTTAGACAGTTTCCCATGCTTGAGTCACTCACTGGAGGGGGAACGGACAATTAGTCTCATATCTGCTCCACTTCAACAGCTTTACCAGGAAAGACACGTGGCCGAGAGAGAGAGAGAGAGAGAGAGAGAGAGAGAGAGAGAGAGAGAGAGAGAGCATATAAACTCTACAGAAACTCAAACTGCACTTAAAGAGCAGGTGCTGCTGTCTGAGAGATTACAGTGGGATGTGTGTGTAGATTTACAGTAATCACCGGAAAAATAACGATATTTAAATAAAGAGGGTTAATTTAAACTTTTCTGAGAAAGATGCACCACTAAAGACAGATATCCAAACACTCGTAAATCAAAATACAGTTCCTGGAGAAGCAAATGACTTAAGATATTATGTCTGAGATTATGATTTATGCTTAAAACAAGAACAAATATCTGACAAATAATCTTGCTTTCCCTTTGAATTGGGTTTATTTTTCTGGCCCAGTTGCCAAATATTTGATCTTGTTTTAAGCATAAAGCATAAACGCAGACATAATACCTTAAGTCATTTGCCTCTCAAGTAAAGGTAGAGTTAAAGGAGAATCACAAAATTACTAAATTTGATTTGGAAATCAGACAATTTAACGAATTTAACGGCTTTAATGAGGAAAAGAACTACAGTTACGAAGAACATAATTTAATGAAACTGTTGATTTAAAGAATTTAAGAACTCTTTTTTTTGTGTCATTTGGTTCATTCAATGAACGAAATGAACGAGTTGACTCGAAAAAAAGATTCGTTCATTTTGATGAAACCCTTTTGAAGCCCTTTGAACAGTTTGCACTGAAACTGTCTTTTGGACCTTGAACATTTTGGTCCCCATTGAAGTCCATTATATGGAGAAAATCCTGGAATGTTTTCATCAAAAACATTAATTTCTTTTCGACTGAAGAAAGAAAGACATGGACATCTTGGATGACATGGGGGCGAGTAAATTATCAGCGAAAGTTTTTTTAAAAGTGAACTACTCCTTTAATTTCCACTGAAACGGGAAGCAAAGGCGGGACATATTAAATGGCTCCTCCTCCTTTTCAAACAGCCAATAGCATTTAGTTTAGCTCTCAGACTGGCAGCACCATGGATTCAATAGTAGCGTTGTGAATAAATTCTAACCATTTCATACTTAACCAGTTGGAAACCGGAAACATCTTGGATGACATGGGGGCGAGTAAATTATCAGCAAAAGTTTTTTTTTTTAAAGTGAACTCCTCATTTAATGCGTCAAACACCAATAAAGGGGCCAGACTTGGGTTAAAAGTAAAGCATGATGAAGACAGCACCTGAGCCGAGTGTGTTGGAGAGAGACGCTGGACGGCCTCCATGCAGAAGAAGTGAAACACCAGCGAGAGCCGTGCGAGGGGAACACGCCTGTGGCGCTCTCCAGTATCTCAGCCAAACTATGTCAGAAGTAATTACAGTTTGCAGGGGAATAACAAGTCATTTGTGCAGTAATTGTATCCACACCCTTTCCTTCATTCCAGTATCAGCGGATTTCCATGGCATCAAACACGGCTCATCTGAAGACCTATTCTGTGCTTCCATACTCACCCACACTAGATTTTAATCTTTTGTAACATTATAAATGTCTTTATTGTCACTTTTGACCAATTGAATTCATCCCTGATGAATAAAAGTATTGATTTCTTTTATTTATTCCTCCCAAAAAATCTAATAAAAAATCTTACTGACCCCAAACTTTTGAACGGTATTGTTTTAATGTTACAAAAGCTTTCGATTTCTGATAAATGCTCCATTTTGAGCTTTCTATTCATCAAAGAATCCTGAAATAAAATGTAAACAACTGATTATTGAGCATCAGATCAGCAGGATCATGTGACACTGAAGACTGGAGTAATGATGATAAATTCAGCTTTGAACACAGGATATAAATTTAAATCTAATTGGTCCCAACTGGTCTTAACTGGTCACAACTGGTTCTAATTGGTCCCAACTGGTCCTAATTGGTTTAGTTGTTTGACTAAAAGATCTTTTTTTTAAATACAATTGCTGGTTTCTGATGGTTTAAGATCATCTAGCCTTCCATCAACCATCTAAACCAGCTGGGACCAGCTAAAATATCCAGGTAAAACCAGTTTACGGTAATAACCCTGTTTTCTAGCTCCAACTGGTTCTAATTGATTTAATTGGTTGACTAAAAGATCTTTTAAGAAATATGATTGCTGATTTCTGATGGTTTAGGATGATCTACCCTTAGTAGGTAATAGGAGTGTTTTGGAGTCTCTTTCTCAGTGGTTTCGCAATGCGACGCTGACTGGTTAGGTAGAAAACAGATGATTTACATTGGAATAATATTTCACAATTTTACTGTTATTTTTGTATTTTTAACCAAATAAACGCAGCCTTGGTGAGCAGAAGAGACTTCTTTTAAAAACATTAAAATTCTTGTCTTATGTATATATATATATATATATATATATATATATATGTATAAAATGTATATATGTACATTTTAGGTGCTAATGAGTACACTGTGCTAATATGTACATTTTAAGTGTTAATATGTATATTTAGTTGTTAGTATGTATATTTTAGGCGCTAATATGTAAATTTTTTAGGTGCTAATATGTACATTTTACGTGTTAATATGTACATTTTAGGTGATAATAAGTACATTATTGGTGTTAATATGTACATTTTAGGTGTTAATATGTACATTTTAGGTGCTAATAAGTACATTTTAGGTGTTAATATGTACATTTTAGTTGTTAATATGTATATTTTTACTAATAAATACATTTTAGGTGCTAATATGTACATGTTAGTTGTTAATATGTATATTTTAGGTACTAATAAATACATTTTAGATGCTAATATGTACATTTTAGTTGTTAATATGTATATTTTAGTTGTTAATATGTATATTTTTACTAATAAATACATTTTAGGTGCTAATATGTACATTTTAGTTGTTAATATGTATATTTTTACTAATAAATACATTTTAGGTGCTAATATGTACATTTTAGTTGTTAATATGTATATTTTAGGTACTAATAAGTACATTTTAGGTGCTAATATGTGCATTTTAGTTGTTAATATGTACATTTTTTAGGTGCTAATATGTACATTTTACGTGTTAATATGTACATTTTAGGTGCTAATATGTGCATTTTAGTTGTTAATATGTATATTTTAGGTGCTAATAAGTACATTTTAGGTGGTAATATGTACATTTTAGGTGCTAATATGTGCATTTTAGTTGTTAATATGTACATTTTAGGTGCTAATATGTACCACTAAGGTACCAATATGCAGCCTTTGGATACAAAAGTGTACCTTTTAAAAAGGTACAGCCCCAGTGACAGTTTTTGTACCTTTTTTTCTGAGAGTGTAGTGAGTTTTCTTCAAAGTCTGAAAGCTGATTCGGGTACAGTATAAAAGGCATTACTGTACATGTCAAGTCAAGTCTATCCACCTTTATTTATATAGAGCTTTACAGCACAGGGTGTTTCAGAGCAGCTTTACAACAGGAGAATAATGCAACAAAGTGTGTTTCCTGAGGAAAATAGCTCAGTGATGGTTCATTTCTGTTGTGAAAATCTCAGTTATTAAACACATTGAGACGCTCAAATCTGAAAAATATTTTCATATATATATATATATATATATAATTTACTACTTTTTTCCAGTGGACCTTTAAGTACTAAACAAAATATATCTACAAATCAACCATTTCTCAAGTTCTCAAACTGATATATGCAATGCATTCTGGGATTGGATTTTGGCCTAAACGTGGCGTCTCCCCTCTTTGAGCAACCTTGGAGTCGGGAGCGTCTGTGATGAGCGTCTGAAACACAGCAAACGACTCCTTAACATGAACACACTGTCATTACGCGTCTGGCGTTCTTGACTTGTTTACTAACCACTTTCATATAAATGTCAAGAGCTGCATTTTACACAGCAATGGCTTTGCTCATGAGGGTGATTATTATTATTATACATAAAGCAGCAGCACTTCAGGGAGATCAGACCTTGTTCATAAATATGAGGAGCAAAGGATCTTTCGTCTCAGTATACATATATATATATATATATATATATTATTAAACAAATAAAAAATTCTGTATCATGAATTTTTAAGGCCAGACGGGTTTGTTGAGGTCAATTTCTGAAGAAGGACTACATTATGTATTCAAATGTGCATATATACCTATAGACTGATGTGCATGTTTCACATATTCACATTTTTTTTTTTTGTCTCCAAGTTTGCGTTTTTTAATTGTTTAACACTTGCACCTTGGAATAATGATACGATCATATGAGGTCCGTCTTAATTAGACAGACTGTCCTCACTGATGTGTGTTACTGCAAAACAAATTCAGTACCCCAAATATTTTCCACACCCACACATTTTCCATGTTTGGAGGAGCTAAACCAATAACAAAAATGTGCATATTGACGATTCCTCTTATGATTTAGCTGTGCACAAATGAATCCGAACGCTTTCACTGTCTGGCAGAGCGTACAGGCATGGAAACCCTCGATCAGGGATGTGGGATATGTTGGAATAGCAGATTTTCCAAACGCTCCACATTCACTTCAGGTTCTTGACCCTAGAGGTCTCATCTAACATTAAATTTCAACAATCTAGTCAATGTTCTTAATCTATTTCTATTTCACATGTGCAAGTGAATATATTCAGTGCTCTGAGAAGCAGTGTAGTTCTTTAGACAAACTTTTAACTCCAAAGTCTGAGTCCCATGCTTGCTTTGACTCGAAGGTAAGATCAGCAGTGCTCGTAGACTGATCTTATCTGACGCTTTTGAAGTTGAGTGTTTGGATTCAGTCTTTCAGTGAGGGAAAACATCTGCAGTGCTGCCATAAAACACACATTTAACACTGTTTGTTTCACACAGGAACATTTATTGCATTTGATTACATAAGTTCCAACAAACCTGCAACAACCCCAAGGACTCAACAGATTGTTTCTATATGCTTTTGGTATTGTATAGGTGGTGTTATATAGGTGATGTTGTATGGGTGGTGTTGTACGGGCAGTGTTATATAGGAGGTGTTGTACGGGTGGTGTTATATAGGTGGTGTTGTATGGGTGGTGTTATACAGGTGGTGTTGTATAGGTGATGTTGTATGGGTGGTGTTGTATAGGTGGTGTTGTATAGGTGATGTTGTATGGGTGGTGTTGTATAGGTGGTGTTGTATAGGTGATGTTGTATGGGTGGTGTTGTATAGGTGGTGTTGTATAGGTGATGTTGTATGGGTGGTGTTGTATAGGTGGTGTTGTATAGGTGATGTTGTACGGGTGGTGTTATATAGGTGGTGTTGTATGGGTGGTGTTATACAGGTGGTGTTGTATAGGTGATGTTGTATGGGTGGTGTTGTATAGGTGGTGTTGTATAGGTGATGTTGTATGGGTGGTGTTGTACGGGTGGTGTTGTATGGGTGGTGTTATATAGGTGGTGTTGTATAGGTGGTGTTGTACGGGTGGTGTTGTATGGGTGGTGTTATATAGGTGGTGTTGTATAGGTGATGTTGTATGGGTGGTGTTGTATAGGTGGTGTTGTACGGGTGGTGTTGTATGGGTGGTGTTATATAGGTGGTGTTGTATAGGTGATGTTGTATGGGTGGTGTTATATAGGTGGTGTTGTATGGGTGGTGTTGTATAGGTGGTGTTGTATGGGTGGTGTTATATAGGTGGTGTTGTACGGGTGGTGTTGTATAGGTGGTGTTGTATGGGTGGTGTTATATAGGTGGTGTTGTACGGGTGGTGTTGTATAGGTGGTGTTGTACGGGTGGTGTTGTATAGGTGGTGTTGTATGGGTGGTGTTATATAGGTGGTGTTGTATAGGTGGTGTTGTATGGGTGGTGTTATATAGGTGGTGTTTTACGGGTGGTGTTATATAGGTGGTGTTGTACGGGTGGTGTTGTATAGGTGGTGTTGTACGGGTGGTGTTGTACGGGTGGTGTTGTATAGGTGGTGTTGTATGGGTGGTGTTGTATGGGTGGTGTTGTATAGGTGGTGTTGTATGGGTGGTGTTATACAGGTGGTGTTGTATAGGTGATGTTGTATGGGTGGTGTTGTATAGGTGGTGTTGTATAGGTGATGTTGTATGGGTGGTGTTGTATAGGTGGTGTTGTACGGGTGGTGTTGTATGGGTGGTGTTATATAGGTGGTGTTGTATAGGTGATGTTGTATGGGTGGTGTTGTATAGGTGGTGTTGTACGGGTGGTGTTGTATGGGTGGTGTTATATAGGTGGTGTTGTATAGGTGATGTTGTATGGGTGGTGTTATATAGGTGGTGTTGTATGGGTGGTGTTGTATAGGTGGTGTTGTATGGGTGGTGTTATATAGGTGGTGTTGTACGGGTGGTGTTGTATAGGTGGTGTTGTATGGGTGGTGTTATATAGGTGGTGTTGTACGGGTGGTGTTGTATAGGTGGTGTTGTACGGGTGGTGTTGTATAGGTGGTGTTGTATGGGTGGTGTTATATAGGTGGTGTTGTATAGGTGGTGTTGTATGGGTGGTGTTATATAGGTGGTGTTTTACGGGTGGTGTTATATAGGTGGTGTTGTACGGGTGGTGTTATATAGGTGGTGTTGTATGGGTGGTGTTATATAGGTGGTGTTGTATGGGTGGTGTTATATAGGTGGTGTTGTACGGGTGGTGTTGTATGGGTGGTGTTATATAGGTGGTGTTGTATAGGTGATGTTGTATGGGTGGTGTTGTATAGGTGGTGTTGTACGGGTGGTGTTGTATGGGTGGTGTTATATAGGTGGTGTTGTACGGGTGGTGTTGTATCATATGTTGGTGTTATATAGGTGGTGTTGTACGGGTGGTGTTGTATCATATGGGTGGTGTTATATAGGTGGTGTTGTATCATATGGTGGTGTTATATAGGTGGTGTTGTACGGGTGGTGTTGTACAGATGGTGTTGTATCATATGGGTGGTGTTATATAGGTGGTGTTGTACAGATGGTGTTGTATCATATGGTGGTGTTATATAGGTGGTGTTGTACGGGTGGTGTTGTACAGGTGGTGTTGTATCATATGGGTGGTGTTATATAGGTGGTGTTGTACGGGTGGTGTTGTATCATATGGGTGGTGTTATATAGGTGGTGTTGTACGGGTGGTGTTGTATCATATGGGTGGTGTTGTACGGATGGTGTTGTATCATATGGGTGGTGTTATATAGGTGGTGTTGTACGGGTGGTGTTGTATCATATGGGTGGTGTTGTACGGATGGTGTTGTATCATATGGGTGGTGTTATATAGGTGGTGTTGTACGGGTGGTGTTGTATCATATGGGTGGTGTTGTACGGATGGTGTTGTATCATATGGGTGGTGTTATATAGGTGGTGTTGTACGGGTGGTGTTGTATCATATGGGTGGTGTTGTACGGATGGTGTTGTATCATATGGGTGGTGTTGTATGGGTGGTGTTGTAGGGGTGGTGTTGTATCATATGGGTGGTGTTGTATCATATGGGTGGTGTTGTACGGGTGGTGTTGTATCATATGGGTGGTGTTATTATATAGGTGGTGTTGTACGGGTGGTGTTGTATCATATGGGTGGTGTTATATAGGTGGTGTTGTACGGGTGGTGTTGTATCATATGGGTGGTGTTGTATCATATGGGTGGTGTTGTACGGGTGGTGTTGTATCATATGGGTGGTGTTATTATATAGGTGGTGTTGTACGGGTGGTGTTGTATCATATGGGTGGTGTTATATAGGTGGTGTTGTACGGGTGGTGTTGTATCATATGGGTGGTGTTGTATCATATGGGTGGTGTTGTACGGGTGGTGTTGTATCATATGGGTGGTGTTGTATCATATGGGTGGTGTTGTACGGGTGGTGTTGTATCATATGGGTGGTGTTGTATCATATGGGTGGTGTTGTACGGGTGGTGTTGTATCATATGGGTGGTGTTGTATCATATGGGTGGTGTTGTACGGGTGGTGTTGTATCATATGGGTGGTGTTATATAGGTGGTGTTGTATGGGTGGTGTTATATAGGTGGTGTTGTACGGGTGGTGTTGTATCATATGGGTGGTGTTGTATAGGTGGTGTTGTACGGGTGGTGTTGTATAGGTGGTGTTGTATAGGTGGTGTTGTATGGGTGGTGTTATATAGGTGGTGTTGTATGGGTGGTGTTGTACGGGTGGTGTTGTATCATATGAGTGGTGTTGTATAGGTGGTGTTGTACGGGTGGTGTTGTACGGGTGGTGTTGTATAGGTGGTGTTGTATGGGTGGTGTTGTATGGGTGGTGTTGTATAGGTGGTGTTGTATGGGTGGTGTTGTACGGGTGGTGTTGTATCATATGAGTGGTGTTGTATAGGTGGTGTTGTACGGGTGGTGTTGTATAGGTGGTGTTGTATAGGTGGTGTTGTATGGGTGGTGTTGTATAGGTGGTGTTGTATGGGTGGTGTTGTACGGGTGGTGTTGTATCATATGAGTGGTGTTGTATAGGTGGTGTTGTACGGGTGGTGTTGTACGGGTGGTGTTGTATAGGTGGTGTTGTATGGGTGGTGTTGTATAGGTGGTGTTGTATGGGTGGTGTTGTATAGGTGGTGTTGTACGGGTGGTGTTGTATCATATGGGTGGTAACTTGTTTTGTTCTGGAATGATGGAAGGGATTTCTCAAACTTCTGATGCCACAGGCCGTTCTTGTTTAGTTTCTGATTAAAGAGCCATAATAAATGAATACATCACAAACTTGCTCGGCAGAAAGAGCATGTGCTTCTCATTATCGTCAGATGTTATTTCATGCAGTTTAATATGACATAACATTTGCCTGTTCAGTGTGTTTAAATGCATCAACATCATCGATGAGAAAACTCAGTGATCCATAACGCCGACCAGGAATGTGTTCGCTGGGTTTCCGTGTGTTTGCCGCCCCTCAGATGGTGATGATTTTACACGCATAACGAGTGAGTTTTACCTCGTGATATGAAGGATTCTCGGGCTGGATCATTAGGAATGGAATTCTGCTTCCTGAAGAAGGAAAATGCTTGTAAATGTCTTGGGGTGTAATAAGATCCGCGTGAAATGCATGTGAGATAAAGCCTGACTGAAACCGCAGGCCTGCTGGTGCCCTGCTTAAAACACACACACACACACACACACACACACACACACACACACACACACACACACACACACACACACTTTATTTCCATTAGACCGAAAACATACAACGACCTACACAAAATTCACATATAACGGCAATGCTTTTTCACAGATGACTGTATCGCACCAGCCTCGGGTTTAACAACAGCACAATATCCAGCCGACAAATAAATCTATACATTCAATTTCTCATTAAAGACATAAAGGTTTTTACTCAAAAGAGATTACTTGCACTACTCCACCTCAGTTATAGTTTTTAATATAATTAAAGAGCATATTCCAGGTAAAATTAATATATTCTCACAAAAACGACTCCAGACGCTTCTGTAGAGTATTTGTAAGTATATTTTAAAGAAAATCTAGTCTATACATTGACTCGTTGGGTCGTCTAACCTGCAATATGCCCATGGCCATTACAGGCCTATTTAAAATATCCTATACTAATATTGAGAAACTATATCTCATTTGAAAGCTTACAATCTGTAGTTTTCATGTTTGGTGATTGATTTTCCAAAATAAATTGTAATCAATCAATTTGCAACAAGAATATTATGTTCATACTCCTCCTAAGGCGTGTTAAGACTTTTATTTTGAAATAGTGATGAACATAAAAATCATGAAAGAATGATAGAAACCTCCGTTTGTTTTCATGCCAATAGTTCAAAAGATTGTTTAAAAATTGTGGGAATAATGGTTCATATCCCTCCAACACATATGGAGATGGCGACGCCATTGCATGGGCAGTGATGGAGTCTGGTTGTGCCCTAGTGGAAGCGTTCGGTACTGCAGACAAACACACACACACACACACTGTTATATTTCTTGAAAGCTCATTTTTTGAGATATCAACCTAAAATTTAAAACACAACTTGTTCAGAGTTTTGGCTTTGATTTTCTTGCAGTTTTAGAGTCCACCAGGTTTTGAAAGATATATATTTTATTTAAAATATGAATAATAACATTTTTACATTTTACATTTTTTCACTTTAATTAATTTAACTTCTACAAAAATCGGCCAAATGTCTTCTTTAAAAGCAAGACCAATCTTACATCAATATTCCAAAGCTTTCTTGAATTAAAACCGATTCTTGACTCTCCAGTCGAACTCGTTTTTTTCAAAATGAACGAATCTTTTCCTCAGTCAATTCGTTCGTTTCGTTCGTTGAATGAACCAAATGACACGAAAAAAGATTTGTTCATTTTGATGAACGAGTTCGAACAGGAGAGTCACGAACGCGCATCACAGAACAGAGCAAGGCTTATAAAACTTAAACTTTGTTATTTATTTATTAAACAAGCGATCGTTTCGCTTGATAAGACCCTTATTCATCGTCTGGAATCGTTTAAAGCCCTTTGAACAGTTTGCACTGAAAGTGTCTTTTGGACCTTGAACTGTTTGGTCCCCATTGAAGTCCATTATATGGAGAAAATCCTGGAATGTTTTCATCAAAAACCTTAATTTCTTTTCGACTGAAGAAAGAAAGACATGGACATCTTGGATGACACAGGGGTGAGTAAATTATCAGCAAAAGTTTTTTTGAAAAGTGAACTCCTTTAAGAGTTCATACAGTCATTTTATATGTATATCTTCCAGGAGACTGCAGAAGGTGGTCTGTCAGACGTCTCTCCGACTTCTGATGATTGAAGAGCTTCTGAACCTCCACGGGAAGTGGATTCTCTGCGGAGTCGAAACAAGCGCAGGAATTTCCTGAACCAGACCGACCGCCGGCATGAGAAGCAAGGCCAATCTTCATCCCTTCTTCCTTTTCACTCTTTCAATCCTCGTTTGTCTCGCAGACACAGCGATTCTGACCACCCAGAGCTCCTTGGGTTTGACTGTTCATTCAAATACCGTTCAAGTCATCATACATCAACTCTGACTCTATTTACTCTCTTAATTCGTGTTCCTTATCCTATTGGGAATGATTCATCAGTGACGTTATTCTAGAGAGAAACATGTTTGTCTTGATAATCATTCATCAACATGTAATAACTTACTTCATCTATGAAACAATCAACGTTCCTGTTCAGCTGACGTCATTTAGGCCAAATAGTTTCAGGACAAATAAACCATAAAACACACACTTCGAATCACATCATTGATTCATCACTCTCAGAAAAAAGGTACAAAAGCTGTCACTGGGGCTGTACCTTTTCAAAAGGTACACTTTTGTACCTAAAGGGTGCATATTGGTACCTTAAATGTACAAATTAGCAGCTAAAATATACATACTAGCACCTAAATGTACCAATTAGCACCTAAAATGTACACATTAGCACTTTAAATGTACAAATTAGCATCTAAAATGTACATATTAGCACCTTAAATGTAGCAGCTAAAATGTATTAACACCTAAATGTACAAATTAGCACCTAAAATGTACATATTACCACCTAAATGTACAAATTAGCATCTAAAACTTACATATTAGCACCTTAAATGTACATATTAGTACCTAAATGTACAAATTAGCACCTAAAACTTACATATTAGCACCTTAAATGTACATATTAGTACCTAAATGTACAAATTAGCATCTAAAATTTACATATTAGCACCTAAAATGTACACATTAGCAGCTAAAATGTACATATTAGCATCTAAATGTACAAATTAGCATCTAAAATTTACATATTAGCACCTAAAATGTACACATTAGCACTTTAAATGTGCATATTAGCAGCTAAAATGGACATATTAGCACCTTAAATGTAGATATTAGCACCTAAATGTACAAATTAGCATCTAAAATTTACATATTAGCACCTAAAATGTACACATTAGCACTTTAAATGTCAAATTAGCAGCTAAAATGTACATATTAGCAACGTAAATGTACATATTAGCACCTAAATGTTCAAATTAGCATCTAAAATTTACATGTTAGCACCTTGTTAGTTTAAAAACCCACATAAAAGCTCCATATTTCAAGTCTTCTGAAAGCCATGAGAAATCTTTGCATGAAGAACAGCAAAAATGAACTCATTACGGGCTCAAATTGAAGAACTGATGCATCAGGTTTGACGTCACTGATATGAACACATCTTTGTTTCTTCTAGACCTTGACAGTCGCGGTCAATATGAGAGGGAGTAAATAATGCCAGAATTGTGATTTCTTTTTAGGGTCAACTAATGCATTTGTTTTATATCTAATAACACCGAAACTGAGATTCTAGCATGAACACCAGAGAAGACAGAAGAGCACACTTCAGAGGAGGGAGTTTTCCACATTCCCATGACCAGCGGCACACGTTTATGATTTAACATAGAGATCTGAGAGAAGGGCCACACACGCTCATGACCTACTGTTCTGGACTTCAGCAACACACACACACACACACACACACACAGCGTAGGGGCTTCCTCTTCTACACCACTCCTTCGCTCCTTGGCGTGTGTTTGTTTATGCTGGACCGAGGCCTGTAACGTCTGAAATAATAGGTGTGACTCGTAAAGAGAAACAGATTCATGAGCGCTGACCGCGGGAAAGGTTTGTCCGAGCGCGATCAAAGCTGACCTGATATTACTTCCTTATTTTACATGATCAAATCTTAGCTTAAAGGAGTAGTTCACTTTTAAAAAAAATTTTTGCTGATAATTTACTCGCCCCCATGTCATCCAAGATGTCCACGTCTTTCTTTCTTCAGTCGAAAAGAAATTAAGGTTTTTGATGAAAACATTCCAGGATTTTCTCCATATAATGGACTTCAATGGGAACCAAACGATTCAAGGTCCCAGTGCAAACTGTTCAAAGGGCTTTAAACGATTCCAGACGATGAATAAGGGTCTTATCAAGCGAAACGATCGCTCATTTAATAAATAAATAACAAAGTTTAAGTTTTATAAGCTCAAATGCTCGCCTTGCTCTGTTCTGTGATGCGCGTTCGTGACTCTCCTGTTCATCAAAATGAACAAATATTTTTTCGTGTCATTTGGTTCATTTAACGAATGAAATGAACTAGTTGACTCTGAAAAAGATTTGTTCATTTGTTTACATAAAACTTAAACTTTGTTATTTATTTATTAAATGAGTGATCGTATTAAAGCCCTTTGAACAGTTTGCACTGAGACCTTGAACCGTTTGGTTCCCATTGAAGTCCATTATATGGAGAAAATCCTGGAATGTTTTCATCAAAAACCTTCATTTCTTTTCGACTGAAGAAACAAAGACATGGACATCTTGGATGACATGGGGATGACTAAATTATCAGCAATTTTTTTTTTTAAAATGAACTACACCTTCAAAGTGTTTACAAATAAATTACTATAAATATAAAATGAACAAAAACTTGCGTTGCATTTACACACTGTGAAAACAGCACCGCCACTTCCAGTGACCCAGCTAAAGGGAGGCGAAAGGCTCTGTAATGTACAGCATGAGAGATTGACATCAGGGCTGAGCCGAAGGAAGACGTCTGGGTGGAGGAGTGAAGCCGAGAACAATCATGCGATCCTGCCCAGGAAAAGCTGCCCGTCCCAGAGAGCGTCACAGGGAAGCGGACACGGCTGTGGGCTTCTGCCAGGACTTCAAACCGCCTCATAATGGACTTCAATGGGGTCCAAACGGTTCAAGGTCCAAATGAGAGTTTCAGTGCAAACTGTTCAAAGGGCTTTAAACGATTCCAGACGATGAATAAGGGTCTTGTCAAGCGAAACGATCGCTCGTTTAATAAATAAATAGCAAAGTTTAAGTTTTATAAGCTCAAATGCTCGCCTTGCTCTGTTCTGTGACGCGCGTTCGTGACTCTCCTGACGAACAAATCTTTTTTCGAGTCATTTCGTACTATTTATTAAATGAGCGATCGTTTCGCATGATAAGACCCTTATTCATCATCTGGAATCGTTTAAAGCCCTTTGAACAGTTTGCACTGAAACTGTCTTACCGTTTGGTTCCCATTGAAGTCCATTATATGGAGAAAATCCTGGAAGGTTTTCATCAAAAACCTTAATTTCTTTTCGACTGAAGAAAGAAAGACATGGACATCTTGGGCAAATTATCAGCAAAAGTTCTTTGAAAAGGGAACTACTCCTTTAAGTGCACTCACCTCTTCCCAATCTCAGATTCAGCACCTCACCCACAGGTGTCTAAAGGTCCAAACCTGCTCTTTCCGATTCTCATGTTAATCTGGAGGCCCGATCCAGCGGGAGAGGTTTACCTTACTTAAACCAGCTTTACCTCAGGGGCCCGTCGCAGCCCTTTCTCCAAACACCCAGAAACTGGATCCATTAAAGGGGATTAGACGGAGGAATTCCACGAAGCGCCCCGTAGGAGAGCGACTCGACTGCTCCAGCCGGACACGGACACATCTGGAGGGAATCAAGCTTGGACGGACCTGTGCTGTCCCTGCAGAGGAACGCTGGGAATCTGGACGCGGGAACACAATCTGGAGGAAGAATTTTTCACTTTGTTTTCAGAGAACAAACAACTGTTTCTCATTTCAAGCGTCACTGGATTTATGCTTAAACTAGGGAAAGGAGTTTTGCCAATTATTTAAGCAAAGCAAACTTTAAAATAAAAGTTTTACAATATATATATATATATATATATATATATATATATATTTCAGGTGGATAGATCAATACAGTAGCCTACAAAGAACATTGATAAAATGTAGGATGCTGGAAAATAACTGCTAATCAAATGCTGTTTAATCTTAGTTATTGCTTGAATGAACAACAAGCGCGCTGTTATTTATAGCGTTGTGATGTGTGTGTTCCAGTAAACCAGATATGTATTTCATATATCATGATGACTCACAAGTCGAATTTGTGCTAAATCTGCACAGAAATGGCTTACACGAACTTCCCCAGCAAAGTGAGTCAAAAAAAGCGAGAAACACAACCAAAACACAATGAAGTTAAACAGAACAGAACAGCCTACATGTTACATTATGTTATAATCAATCAAAACTTTATTACAGACTTAAAGTCCATTTTAAAAGAAAGAGAGAGAGAAAAAAAACACAACCCATACAATCCATTACAACAACCATACAATTTTGTGACATAGGCTTACAGAATACACCAGCACCAGTGTCTCCACAGCTTTGACTGATACCGTGTAGTACTTATAAGAACATAATGTGTTTAAAATGCAGATCGTTCAGTTGAATGATAACATTTGTGAAACCGAATTTAAGAAGCAAAGTTTTTTTTTAAAGTAGTCAAAGAAACAATAAACTACAACGAACATATACTTCTAAATATTTTACTGATGTGAGACTTTTATTTTGAAAGACGAACGCTAATGACGCTTCCGTCAGATTGTGTATCTTCTGTCAGAGATGTTTCAGTTTATCAGTGTCATTATTTTACTGTTATTTTTGCAACTTGTTACGAAATAAAAAGCATCTCAGCGCAGAAAAGTAAAACGACTCCCTGTCCGTCAGACTCTTCAGTTGAAAACGCGACGCGTCGAACGAGTGAAATTACGAGCATGCAACGTCATCGTTACGTTGCCAATTAACGTTAGTAAACTAAAAGTACCAGTTGGTGTAACACCGCGTTCATTCACTGGAAAGGATTTCCATGCAGGTATGATTCATTCTATTCATTAAGATCAGTTTCCATGCGTTTTATAAACAGCTAATGTCAGCATTGTGTGTTATATGTTGACTGTCGGTTCAACATATCACTTTATTTTCACTTGATAGTATGTCTGTGGTGCTCATACCAACTTAAATGTAAGATATTACTAGTACACAAAAACATACCCACAGTTGTTTTCCTTGCAGCTTGTTCAAGAAAGTTGTGTGTGTGTGTGTGATTAGCTATGTGGCTACTGTGGCAAGACCCTAGCTACTGCATAGCAACACTCAGAACACCATAGCAACGCCCTGACAACAATGCACAACTCTCTAGCATCATTTTCAAGATCTAATCTTCTAAATATAAGTCAAGAGATATTAATATGTAAACATTAGCATCATGCTTTTCTGTAAAGCTGTGAAAAGTGCTATACTAATAAAAATGACTTGACTTCACACAGACGAGAAATAACTGGTGAAGTGGAGCGTGTAGGGGCCGAGATCTGGCGAGAATGCTGATCTGTGAAGTTTTAGTGCTGCAGTGTGAGTCACGTAGACGATGAAGAGGAGGATCGGGACACAACGCTTCAGAGGTGACTCTGTTACTCCCACATGACCCACACAAACACTAAATAGTGTAAATAACATAAAAACACTAAAATCTGATGTGTACAGCACTTGTCACATTGCACATTGTTTTAAATCAGCTTCACAGAAAAGCATGATGCATGATAAGTCAAAAATGTTACATACATACATCCATTTATACAAACAAGATACATTGTTATAGGTTTAATCAAGTAAAAACAGGTAACAATTGCAGGTTACCACATTTTATAGTATGTTAATGTTTATAATATCTTCATTATAGTCCTGTTTATCAGATGGACGAGTATAGCAATGATATTATAACAATAAAGCAGTTTAGATATGAGTTTCACTCTATTTTGACGGTCCCTTTAACATATTATTATTCTGATGACTATAAGTAGCGTTGCACCTAAACGTCAAGTGTTAGTAGAGTATTAGTAGACTGGTAGGGATCGAATAAGTTGATATGTAGTTGTAAAGTCACTTATAGTCAACAGAATGTTCCAATCAAAATAAAGTGTTACTGAGATTTGCTAAATAAATGTATGTTGATAAAAATTGACATAGTTTTCGTAGTTTGGTGTATTTGGTGTTTATCACCGCCTCGGTTATATGATGCATAAACGACAGGGCTTTAAACTAGAGCCCGACCGATAAAGGATTTTGAAGGCTGATACCGATACAAATATTTTTAGGTTTTAAAATCCGATATATCGGCCGATATTTTATTTATTTATTTTAAACTGGACATGATAGTCACAAATTTAGCCTACATGTTACATTATGTTATAAGAACATAATGTGTTCAAAATGCACATCGTTCAGTTGAATGATAACATTTGTGAAACCGAATTTAAGAACCAAACAACGAACATATACTTCTAAATATTTTACTGATGTGAGACTTTTATTTTGAAAGACGAACGCTAATGACGCTTCTGTCAGATTCTGTATCTTCTGTCAGAGATGTTTCAGTTTATCAGTGTCATTATTTTACTGTTATTTTTGCAACTTGTTACGAAATAAAAAGCATCTCAGCTCAGAAAAACGACTCCCTGTCCGTCAGACTCTTCAGTTGAAAACGCGACGTGTCGAACGAGTGAAATTACGAGCGTGCAACGTCATCGTTACGTTGCCAATTAACGTTAGTAAACAAGAAATTACTAAAAGTACGTGGTGTAATGCTTATTTGAGTTAAGAGAACTGGTGGGGATGATCTTTTAATTGTTATTCAAGCAATGTGTGTATCGTGAACAATTCAACGAGTGTTGGTGTAGAGCGCCCTCTAGTGGACAAACCATACAACTCCAACACTCGTGACATGGTCCGTTTTTATTTTATTTTTGAAATATTCATTTATCGGCCATTATAACTGCCGATACCGTTTGTAAAATGCCTAATATCGGCCGATAATATCGTTCTGGCTCTACTTTAAACACGTTTCATGTAGCGAATATGAGCGCGAGCCGCGCAATAACTGCACATTTAATGCCGATACGGCTTGTGAAAGTGAAGGAATGCTGGGATGCAATAACTTTACCAGAACATTGTGCCGAACAAACAGCTGCATGAAGCATCATGACATCACTGCGATGACCTCATCAGGCTTTTACTACACACGCACATACACACATGCCGTCTACACCTGTGTTATGATAACAAGTATAAACACATGTGGTGATATAAAAGCAACGTGATCATTCACATGTGACTGTGTGTGTGTGTGTGTGTGTGTGTGATCTGGTCTTCGCCCTCTGGGAACACAGTTTGACCCAGATCCTGTTGGCTGCGCTCAGATCACATCGGCCTGGTGTGTTCTGTGTGTGTGTGTGTGTGTGTGTGTGATGGAGATGCACCAGTAGTAGATGTTTGATTAGATTAGTTCATCACGATGCATCAAACGAGCCGCCGCATGAGATGTGTGTGTGTGACGCTTCCTGTCGTGTGTCTGTCTCCTCACAAAGCCTCGTCTCACTCACTCTGACCTTTGACCCAGGTGACCCCCGACACTGAGTAACAGGAAATAGTCCTTCAGAATAGTGACGTCTCGTCTGAGACAGACACACGGCTTCTTCGTGAAGTCACGTTCTCGTACGCCGCGACCTTCGGGAGTAAATGACCCCGATGACATCACTGAGCAGAGCTTCGTGTTCGACCCGACCCACGCAGGACCGTTCAGCGCAACAGAACCAGTGACATAGTGTGTGTATTTACACTGACGTGTGTGTGGATAGCAGATGCTCTTACAAGAGCCAACAACATCCGTGTTGTGTGTGTGTGTGTGTCTGTGTGTGTGTGAATTACATTTACATTTATGCATTTGGCAGACGCTTTTATCCAAAGCGACGTGTGTGTGTGTGTGTGTGTGTGTGTGTGTCGAGTGCAAGGATGTAGGTCATACAGAATTAGGGGAAAGGTCATGTGTGTGTAAGTCAGATGTTTCGCTCTCTGTGCTGCGAGACGATCATTTAAACACAAGAACTGCATCACTGGTTTATCACAAATATATATATATATTCCTTTAATCGTTTTAATCGCTGTTTAATATCGACACACATCGTTTCATTTTCTTTCGAAACAGGAAGTCGAGGCAGGACATGTTAATAAATAGGCACATAAATAGGCGAGGATATGTAAATACTAGGGTTGGGTATCGAGAATCGAGTATCGATTGGAACCGGGACTAACTTTTTGTTTTTCCCGGAATCGTTCAAAAGTTAAAATTTCGATTCCTAGTTTCGATATTCCCAGTCCACCGAGCGGAAGAAGAAACCGCTGAACAACACCATCGAAGAAGCGTCTACCGGAAGTGTTGGCATAACCGCGCGAGTCGAACATGAGTAGCTTACGTCGGCGATCCAAAGTGTGGCTTCACTTTTCTAAAAATAACGAAATCTCGGCAAAATGCAAAATTTGTGACAAAAGGAGTATTTTTACAGAAGCAGTATTTCCTTCAGAAAGGCCGTTGGTTAGCAAGGTTAGCTAAACTTTTTTGACCCTGCCTCTTAAAAGAATCGGAATCGAGAATCGTTAGGAACCGGAATCGAAACAAGGAATCGGAATCGGAGTCAGAATCGTTCAAATTCAAACGATACCCAACCCTAGTAAATACATAAGCAAGCAAATAAATAAGAAAATAAATAAATAAATAATTAAATAAATTAAAATAGTATACTCCCCTAAGTGACAGAAAGCATTTACATTTTACGTTTATATCTTGTTAAAATTTACTTACTCCTCTTTTAGTAGTCAATTAGCATGTGTGTGTGTGTGAGCGTGTGTGTGTATGAGTATGTGTGTGTGTGTGTGTGTGTGTTCATCAGGCTGAATCTCATAAAACACATCAAAGTCACAGAGTTCTGAAACTAAACTAGACGGTCCTGGGAAACTGGCGGAGGAAACCAAGCTGTGCTTTTAAACACACATATGTGAATGTGTGTGTGTGTGTGATTTGCCAGGTGTTCTTCTAGAGCCGAAATGCTCTCGTATAACAGGTGTTCACACACACTATTTCATCTGAAACATTATAAATGCCTTTACTGTCACTCTTGGTCAGTTGAACGCGTTTTATACCATCGTCTGCTCGTATTGAAGATCAGCTGATTCCTCTGTTCAGGTGTTTCCAAATCACACATAAACACACACACATATTGTCTGATCCTATGATGGCTCTCTTGACCCGGACCGGGAAGAACTGGATCTGTGTTTCTCCAAAGCGTTTAATGAGCCACATCTGTGTCACACACACACATCAGCTTTACAAAACGCCACATCTGCTCTCAGACTCAAACCTGACAGGAGTTTACAATCATCTCTCTCTCTTTCTTCTCTGTCTGTCTGATATTTTGTCTCGTTTTTCTATTTACTGGGTTAAACTTCCCCTATTATGCTATTTTAAAGGTTCCTAATGTCGTACGTACGCATCCAAGCTCAAAATCACTGTAATTCCCTCATAATCTCTAATCTGCAGCGTCAGCTCTGAAACGCTTCCATCGAGGATTCAGTCTCTCTAAGCCCCGCCTCTCTGAGAGCTGCTCTGCTGTGATTGGTCAGAACGCTGAATCTCAGCTGAATCGATCTCAGAAAACACGAGCAACACGAGCCGAACTCTTCCAGTCTCAGATACACTACATTGTTTGAGGGCGGAGCTAAGAGACGCTGCTCAGCCAATCAGGACCAGAGGCGGGGATTATGCAAATTAGTTCCACAAGGTTCAGCGGGAAGTGAGACTGAATTACTGACGACTCGTTTCTGGTCAGAATCACACACACTTTTACACTCACACACTGCATGAAAGTGAATATCTGAAAATAATAGCCGCACTTTAATAGTTCTCCCTAAAATTATAATTCTGTTAATTGAGTTTCTTCTGTGAAACCCGAAAGGAGGCGTTCAGCACATTTTGATGAGACATTTTTCTTCCAGTTTCTTCTGAGATCTGAAAAGCAGGAGAGAGAAACAATTAAGAGATCGTAATAATTAAATTAGTTAATATTAGGCACACACACATTATTCACATCTGTTAAATGGAAATTGAATTCAGATCCTTACATCATTATAATGATTTTGCCAAATAATTCAAGAGTTTTACTCAAGTGTCTTTATAATTAATGAGTCCTCGACATCATTTATTTCTGATAATAATGAGTCTCTTGTGTGTCGTCCACCCATATGAGCCCACCATACCAGCCAATCCTGCGCTGCGACACGCTGTGACATCATTTACATTCCCGAGGCTTGATGTCTGAAGAAAACTTCGGTTTCACATACACACACACACACACACACACACACACACACACACACACACACACACACACACACACACACACACACACACACACACACACACACACACACACACACGCGTATAGAGGATGATGGATAGAGGAGACAGAGCAGAGAGCATGATGGGGGAATTCCATCCGTGTGTGTGTGTGAGAGAGAGAGAGAGAGAGAGAGAGAGAGTGTGTGTGTGTGTGTGTGTGTGCACTAGCTTTGAAAGAAAATATTATTTACCATTTTGATGATATTCAATCTGTTTCTACTTTCAAATGGAGGTTTTAATCAAATAATTGTAGCCAAATATTTACAACATGTTTCCTTCAGAAATATATAAACTAATTTCTAGAAAACATTTCTAATCATTATCCATGTTGACAGTTGTGTTGCTTCATATTTTTATGGAAACGGTGATCCACTGCCATAAAAACCTTCAATTCATAAAGAACACATTCAATTGATCAAAAGTGACATTTATTATGTCACAAAATATTATATTTAAAATAAATGCTGTTTTTTTTTTACTTTCTATTCATCAAAGAATCCTGAAAAAGAAAATGTATCATGGTTAACACAAAAATATGAACTGTTTTCAGCATTGATAATAATCATAAATGTTTCTTGAGCATCAGATCTTCATATTAGAGTGATTTCTGAAGGATCATGTGACACTGAAGACTGGAGTAATGATGATAAATTCAGCTTTGATCACAGGATATAAATTACACTTTACGATATATTCATATAGACAACAGATGATTTACATTATAATAATATTTCACTATTTTTTACTGTACTTTCTAATCAAATAAATCCAGCTTTGGTGAGCAGAAGAGACTTCATTTAAAAAAAATATATATATATAAACTTTAAAAATGATTTTTTGGTGAAGTAAATACTACTGAAAAAAAACAACAATGTAATTTACATGAAAAAGTTAGTTCAGGCAAGAATTAAAAAAAAAAAAACGAAGTAAATTCCATATCAGTACTTAATTCAAGAGAGTAGAAATGAAAGTATAAATATCAACTCAATAAAATTAAGTAAAAATGACTCAACTTTTCTTATACTGGGGTTCCCATCATGCACTAGACCTTAAATAATTAATGAGGTTAATTTTTCACTGGTTTCCAGCTGTATTTACACTGTTTTATCATTAATTTTTGTTGTCAGTATTAGTAACTTGCCATTTTTGTGACATTTCGAGTAAATTTTTTGCTCAATATGACAAAAACGACCCATCAAAAGTTACCACCGTTGTGTTTTGTCTACAAAGTGTTGAGGCCTTTGCATTCACAGGATGCTCAACATATGACGTGATGTCAAGTAAAGCACACATTATAAATGACAAATAAAATTCAATATTATTGTTTTCATGAAATGTAATGCAAAGGCCAAGGAAATTTCAACTAAATTGATATTAATCAACCTTTTACTAGCCAAGTTAAAATTACTTATTTTCTGTAAAGTTTACTTAATTCCATATTACAAGTAAATTTAACTTAAATATTTCTAATTAAAGCTACCGATAAATATGTTTAGGTTTTTACTTGGCAAATCTTTGAACATTTACTAGCATTTTCTGATAGAAAAAAGTTCTGTAGCTTTTTTCAAGTAAATCCTACTCCAATTTTTTTCAGTGTATATATATATATATTATTCCAAACTTTTGACCTGAAGTGTGTATATGTAAAGATATCTCACACACACACACTCAGCACCTGCAGAAATCCTTCATATTTGACCTCCATCTCTCTCTCAAACCACTAACCCATATGTGAACGCTTGGAGGTTTTCTTCACCTTCAGACGCCCGTGTGTGTTCACCGCTTCTCTCTCTCCGGTTCACTGAGGACAGATGAACGTCTCTGTGACCTCGTCACGTTACTGCGTTCTGCTGGCGCTGCACATTCGACCCAAATCTGGGAAACAAAACCGGTTTCTGCAGTATAAACTATGTTCTGTGAATATTCTGCAATATGTGCATTATAGTTGTTCAAAAGATATGCTCTTCATAAGATTTGCAACGTACATGCAGTATTAAGATTTAAAACCTCAGTCAGATTTTAGTTCTGATGGCATGAGCATTTGCAGATAAACAGACAGATATAAATCTCTTTCTTAATGCATTATTTTACTGCCACTTGTACCATCATTTTATTCATGTTATTCATTATTCATGCTGATAATTTACTCACCCCCATGTCATCCAAGATGTCCATGTCTTTGTTTCTTCAGTCGAAAAGAAATTAAGAAATTAATAAAACATTCCAGGTTTTTCTCCATATAATGGACTTCAATGGGGACCAAACGGTTCAAGGTCCAAAAGACAGTTTCAGTGCAAACTGTTCAAAGGGCTTTAAATGATTCCAGACAAAGAATAAGGGTCTTATCTATTTATTTATTAAATGAGCGATCGTTTCGCTTGATAAGACCCTTATTCATCGTCTGGAATCGTTTAAAGCCCTTTGAACAGTTTGCACTGAAACTGTCTTACCGTTTGGACCCCATTGAAGTCCATTATATGGAGAAAATCCTGGAATGTTTTCATCAAAAACCTTCATTTCTTTTTGACTGAAGAAAGAAAGAAATGGACATCTTGGATGACATGGGGGCGAGTAAATTATCAGCAAAAGTTTTTTTTTTTTTTAAAGTGACTCCTTGTTATGGGATAAAATGGGATAAAATGCTTTAGACATATACAGAAACCTGCATTAAACACACTCAGTTCCACATAGACTGTAAAAAAAAAATTAAATAAAGATTATTGGATTAAAATTTAAAAAGATTAAAATTAAATTAATTTTTTAAAAGCAAATTCATGTTCAAAACCATTTCTCTGAAAATAATTTTGAAGTTTACTTGAGTGAAAATATTTCCAATGCCAAATTTTGTTTAACCAGCATCCCATTCAGTTTATTAGTGTAATACTCTTCACATCAGGCCAAGACAGTATTAATGAAAACTCCCTCCGAATATTTTCTAAATTCCACTTATTTGGCATTTTCTTAGACGAGGTGCGTGCATCTCTCTAACACTCGGACTTCTGCTTCACTCAAGCATGCGATGTGAAGTTCATGACATGGCAGCTGGCGGCAGGTTAATGTTGTTAATGGGTGGAAAATATTAGTGATTTTGAAACTACATGAGCCAGTCGTTTCAAAGTCTCCATATTACGGGCAGCGATGCATTGATGGTAAAGTTTATAACGGGATGCATATTCCTACGCAGTCGCTCGGTTCATTTGTGCACTCGGATCCTCTTGGCAGACGCATCAAAGACGCCTGTTATTTAAAGCTTCAGACATCATTATCCTGGACGCAGGTTCAAGGGCTCAAGCGTTTATAATGCTGTTAACAAATAAACCCATGGCCGAAACCTAAACCAGCCTCGTCCTAGATGGCACAAAGCACTGTGGGTAAAGCCACCAGTTTGGCCGGGACTAAATGCGCCTCTGTGTTTATGATTTTCCTTTAGAGTAACACAGTCCGTTCCCTTTCACTGATGGCAAACAGCCTCTAAATAACACGACTTTCCAGCAGCGGACGGATGGACAGCGTGTAAAGCGGGGAAATGAAGAAAAAATAAAAGAACAAAAAGCTTTTGTCTCGATTGAAGTCAAAGGAAAGGAAAATGGAAACCAAATGTGAGATGAAACCTCATCGAGAGAATTATTTTTCCAGTACAATCATTCTTAAATCTACTTGAGAAGCAAAATGACTGAAGCTATCAATGTATACTGTGTATAGAATTAAGTAGGTTTATGCTTAAAAGTATTTAACCCAGTTCATGATTACCCAGGATTAACACAGTAAATTATGATCAGTGTAAATCGTGAAGAAAGATAACCCAGGATTCGTTTTAGCGGGGGTTAAGAATGACCCAGGGTTAACTACAGTCAGTGTGTAAGGCCGTATAGTTGAGATCTCTTCTGGAACTATAAAAGAGACACATGAGATTACTGGGGTCTTCTCCACCCCAGGCTCATTCAAAAACACTCGTTAACACATAACACTGCTGTTGTTACTGTTTTTGTTGCTTTTACTGTTATTGCTACTGCTGCTGTTGTTTATGTTACTGTTATTTTTTGCTGCTGTTATTGCTGTTAGTGTTATTGCTCAGGCTGATCTCATGAAGTAGCGTGTGTATGACACGCCAATTCGTATTTCCATTTTTGGCGTGCTATCAAGACGCATAATCGCTTTTCAGCGTGTTTATAAACGCCGTTGACTTAACGTTATATAAATATATGACTTACCTCAACCCCGTCCCTAAACCTAACCGTCACTGGGGTTAATGGCATTTATGACTGGAGATTTGACGTCGTGTACGGACACGCGGAATTACGCGGACGTTAATGGCGTAGACATGCACGCAAACACGCGGATACACGCGGATAGCTCAAAATGCGTAGAGATAACACGCCACTTGACTCGAAAGTGGCGTGTATGTTTACGCAAAAGTCATGATGTCATGTTGTATTGCTGCTGCTGTTACTGTTATTGCTGTTACTGTTATTGCTGCTGCTGTTATTGCGGCTGCTGTTACTGTTATTGCTGCTGCTGTTATTGCTGCTGCTGTTACTGTTATTGCTGTTACTGTTATTGCTGTTACTGTTATTGCTGCTGCTGTTACTGTTATTGCTGCTGCTGTTATTGCGGCTGCTGTTACTGTTATTGCTGCTGCTGTTACTGTTATTGTGGCTGGTGTTACTGTTATTGCTGCTGCTGTTACTGTTATTGCTGCTGCTGTTACTGTTATTGCTGCTGATGTTACTGTTATTGCTGCTGCTGTTACTGTTATTGCTGCTGCTGTTACTGTTATTGCTGCTGCTGTTGCTGCTGCTGTTACTGTTATTGCTGCTGATGTTACTGTTATTGCTGCTGCTGTTACTGTTATTGCTGCTGCTGTTACTGTTATTGCTGCTGCCGTTACTGTTGTTGCTGCTGCCGTTACCGTTGTTGCTGCTGCCATTACCGTTATTGTGGCTGGTGTTACTGTTATTGTGGCTGGTGTTACTGATATTGCTGCTGCTGTTACTGTTATTGCTGCTGCTGTTACTGTTATTGCTGCTGCTGCTGTTATTGCGGCTGCTGTTACTGTTATTGCTGCTGCTGTTACTGTTATTGCTGCTGCTGCTGTTATTGCGGCTGCTGTTACTGTTATTGCTGCTGCTGTTACTGATATTGCTGCTGCTGTTACTGTTATTGCTGCTGCCGTTACTGTTGTTGCTGCTGCCGTTACCGTTGTTGCTGCTGCCATTACCGTTATTGTGGCTGGTGTTACTGATATTGCTGCTGCTGTTACTGTTATTGCTGCTGCTGTTACTGTTATTGCTGCTGCTGCTGTTATTGCGGCTGCTGTTACTGTTATTGCTGCTGCTGTTACTGTTATTGCTGCTGCTGTTACTGTTATTGCTGCTGCTGTTACTGTTATTGCTGCTGATGTTACTGTTATTGCTGCTGCTGTTACTGTTATTGCTGCTGCTGTTACTGTTATTGCTGCTGCTGTTACTGTTATTGCTGCTGCCGTTACTGTTGTTGCTGCTGCCGTTACCGTTGTTGCTGCTGCCATTACCGTTATTGTGGCTGGTGTTACTGTTATTGTGGCTGGTGTTACTGATATTGCTGCTGCTGTTACTGTTATTGCTGCTGCTGTTACTGATATTGCTGCTGCTGTTACTGTTATTGCTGCTGCCGTTACTGTTGTTGCTGCTGCCGTTACCGTTGTTGCTGCTGCCATTACCGTTATTGTGGCTGGTGTTACTGTTATTGTGGCTGGTGTTACTGATATTGCTGCTGCTGTTACTGTTATTGCTGCTGCTGTTACTGTTATTGCTGCTGCCGTTACTGTTATTGTGGCTGGTGTTACTGTTATTGCTGCTGCTGTTACTGTTATTGCTGCTGTTGTTACTGTTATTGCTGCTGCTGTTACTGTTATTGCTGCTGCCGTTACTGTTATTGCTGCTGCTGTTACTGTTATTGCTGCTGCCGTTACTGTTATTGCTGCTGCTGTTACTGTTATTGTGGCTGGTGTTACTGTTATTGCTGCTGCTGTTACTGTTATTGCTGCTGCCGTTACTGTTATTGTGGCTGGTGTTACTGTTATTGCTGCTGCCGTTACTGTTATTGCTGCTGCTGTTACTGTTATTGTGGCTGGTGTTACTGTTATTGCTGCTGCTGTTATTGCTGCTGCCGTTACTGTTATTGCTGCTGCTGTTACTGTTATTGCTGCTGTTGTTACTGTTATTGCTGCTGCTGTTACTGTTATTGCGGCTGGTGTTACTGTTATTGCTGCTGCTGTTACTGTTATTGCTGCTGGTGTTACTGTTATTGCTGCTGCTGTTACTGTTATTGCTGCTGCCGTTACTGTTATTGCTGCTGCTGTTACTGTTATTGCTGCTGTTGTTACTGTTATTGCTGCTGCTGTTACTGTTATTGCTGCTGCCGTTACTGTTATTGCTGCTGCTGTTACTGTTATTGCTGCTGCCGTTACTGTTATTGCTGCTGCTGTTACTGTTATTGCTGCTGCTGTTACTGTTATTGCTGCTGTTGTTACTGTTATTGCTGCTGCTGTTACTGTTATTGCTGCTGCTGTGGGACAAAAGTATCTGGAGTTTCATGACTGAACTTTGTATTTGTCATGCATAACGCATGCCTTCTGTTGTAGTGACAGTGGTCTGGGTCACAGTGTGACTGATTTTGGAGGAACTCTGTTTATGAAGTGTTTAGAGGACGATCAACTGACCATTAAGCTGCACTGCATGTGTGACAATGTAAAGCTCATGCAATCCATACAAACACACACACACACATTCCAAGATTCACATGTCGTTTCCATTGCCTCAACCTCTACTTCTGCTAAAGGGAAAGTTGGCACTGGACGCTTCCCTTCAAATGCACATCTGACCCTCTTCCTTCAGCGAGATGAGATTCTGAGTGATGAAAAGGGGAGAAAAACATAGACTTCTGCTTAAGTCTCATATGCTTCTCATTAGACAAAGACCTGCTATTTCACGTCTCAGTTCAGTAACGCATAATGACCTGACAGAAAATCGCCAGTATATTTTCGGTTACATTTACAGGCATTTTCTTTAATCATAAAACACAACGAAACACAACACAATGAACTGCATAATTCAAAATAGTTGTGAAAAAATCAATGCAGAAATGTGCTCTGATGTGCTCTTAAAACACTCACATGAATATATTCAGCAATACAACAAGTTATAAGTGAAATACTGTAGTAAATAACCAGTTAAACATGAAACTATGATGCGATC
>NC_142774.1:41482500-41522500 GCF_988280905.1 Pimephales promelas | reverse complement strand
TTCTAAATTATTGAACCATGATTCAAAACAAGTTAAATTGTGTTAGCATCATGCTAAAACATGCTAACAACATTAGTGAGGCATTAAAACATGATAGCATTATGTTAACAACCCCGACAGCAAACTGACATTGAATCAACGTGGAAACGACGTCTCTCATGACATTGAAACAACGTTGAGTTTGCTCATCGAATTAACGTTGAACCAACGTCAGACGCGGCATTCTTCAAAGCTAAATGAAAATTGAAAATTGGTTTGCTTTCATAACATTGAAACAACGCGTTGATTTCAAGTTGATTTTCCGTTAGTTTTGAAAGAATGATGCGTCTGACGTTGGTTCAACGTTAATTCGATGAGCAAAACAATGTCAGATCAACGTTGTTTCAATGTCATATTTCCACGTTGATTCAATGTCAGTTTGCTATCTGGGAAACATCTTGATGTTAACAATATGCTAATTGTGTTTGCATGATAGTATCTTGGTTAGCATCATGCTAACAACATGCAATTTGCATTTTTATCAAAATGCTAATCGAGTTAACATCATAGTAGCAACATGCTAATTGTGTTAACATTATACTAGCAGCATGTTCATCTTGTTGAAATCATAATAGTAGCAATATACTAGCAACATGCTAATCATGTTTTAGGAATTAAATAAAATAATAATGAAGAGACAAAGCATCTTACCAGCAGCGAGAGGAACTTCTGGACCAACGACCACGAGTCCCACGCTATGATCCTTACAATACTGTGCTAAAATACTGTGATTGTTCACAGACACCTCTGGAAAAAAATAATAGACAATATTATAACATATAACAAGGTTCCACATTCAATGCATTTTAAAATATTTTTTTTTTCCAATGCATGTTACATTTATTAACATATGTATTAACAGCGTAACATTTATTAATGAAACAATGCATTATCATGTACACGTCATACTTGTATTTTTAATTTGTAAGTACTCAACTAATCGATTACTCTGATTCTCGAAGCGCATTTTAATAATAATTTATATTATATATAACTAACATTTTTCTCTTAATTTATACATGTAATGCATATGTGTGTATTAATATATTCAACAATTATACACAGCACACACAAACTTTTATTTTGGATGCGATTAATCGCGATTAATCGTTGCCCAGCACTGATTTTTTTCAATGCATGTTGTTCTTTTAGAAACGTGTTGGTTGTTAAACCTCCAAGTGAGTCGTAGACAAACAATAATGAATAAAACACGATGCATTATCATGAAAGCTTGTGTTTTGAATTCGTCACGACTCACCCGAGTTGCAGATCTTGCCGCTGTTGGCCGTGCCGGCGTTCCCAGGAGCCACGAGGACCTGCTGAACGAGAGGCGACTGCGCTAACTTCCACGCTAGTGCGTGTTCACGCCCTCCACTGCCCACCACCAGCACCCTCTCCGCCATGACCTCTGACCTGTGCGGTCACATGACCTCAACATAAACACATGCAACGATCCCATATGCGACAACAATATCAATATGAAGAGTTAAACAAGTGTCAAACTATTAAATATTTTTTTTTTTAAATCGTTTAAAAATAATTTTTTTTTTTAATAAATAATAATTGGTAAGGAAAAAAAATCTCCCTTTAATTAGTGTTTAATAATCTTGTGCAACACTACTGCCAAAATTATGAGACCAAAGACTTAACTCTTCCATTTACTTAGTTATGGAGTCGAAAAATAAAGCAAATAATTGAATATTAGTGTTAATTTGTGTTAAATTAATAGATCTCGTTCTCAACGATTGCCATAATTATGAGAAATTGTGCTATTTAATTTAGTTAATAAAAAAATACAGAAATAAATTTGAAATAATAAAACTGTAACTACATTCAATTTTAAATACATATCTTAATAAATAATTAATAAGACTAGAGCAACATCCCTTTCATTAGTGTTTAATTACAGCAACATCTTGAGCAAAACAACTGGAATTATAATGAGACCTTAGACTCAACTTTGCCATTCATTTATTTAAAGTGTCAAAATAAAATAATTGAACATTAATTATTAGTAGGGCTGTCAAACGATTAATCGCATTCAAAATAAAAGTTTGTGTTTACATAATATATGTGGGTGCACTGTGTATAATTATTTTGTATTTATATAAACACACACACATGCATGTGTATTTAAGAAAAAATATTATTATTATATAAAATATTTATATATATATAATATAAATTATATATAAATCTATATACATGAAAATATATACAAGCATGTGTGTGTATTTATATATAAAATAATTATACACAGTGCACCCATATATATTATGTATGTAAACACAAACTTTACGGATGCGATTAATCGCGATTAAGCATTTGACAGCCCTAATTATTAGTATATAATTTAATTAATAAAACACTACACTTAAGTAAAATAATTTTAGTATTTTAAACAAAAAAAGTGGAAACACTTTACAAGTAGTTCCTTTAAGATAGTTAATTCATGCATTAAACAATGAGCAACATTATTTATAGTTAATAAAAACACAGTTGATTGTTAGTTCATGTTAGCTCAGGTCCATTAAATAATATGAACAGATACAACATTTGATTTGAATAATGTATTAGTAAATGTTGAGTTTAACATCATTAAACGAGAATATTAAATGCTTTAGTTGTATTTTCCATTGATAGTTCACGTTAATTAATATAGCTAACAAATACAGTGTGTATTTATCAAACAATTTAATTAACTTTCACTATTTGCATGCAAATAGTTTGTATATCATCTAAAGAGGCGGTTTGATTGGATGCAGTGTTTGACCTATAGGATGCACCGATGCGAGTTTGATCATCCCCTGCCATTGACCTTTCAGTGCTGATGCCAGACCTTAAATCCCAGCAGACATTAACATCACACACACCTACAGAAGCACTGCAACAAATCACTGTGCATTGCATTTGCATGAGAACACCAACAATTAACTCTGAAAACAAGACTCTTTAAGTTGAACTTTGGCTCCAAAACCCACTGACACAATTCCTCGTGTTGAGCAAGAGTTGGTGAGGATAACTGATGATCACAAATCAATTAAACACACAATCACAGGGAGTATGTTAACAAGCATCACATGAGTGACTCGCATCACGAGATTCGGCGTTTGCTGCTCATTTGCTTACTTTAGACGTTATAAGAACACTAAATGCAACACATATATGCATAATAATGATTATGCATTAGATCGATCTTGAAATGCATGAGCAATTATCATGCACGAACATGTTTTGCAGTTTCAGACACAACTCTTATAAAAAAATATGGTGGCACTGTTGTAGTTGTAAAGGATTCACATATTTAATGTCATGAAGTTTTATGAACATGTCTAAAAAGAGGTTTTACATACGTTCAAAAAAGACAAGATATTATCATGAAACATATTCAAAAACCTGTAAAACATTCATTCAGCACTGCACAATAAATCATGATGCAACATCAGTCAGACTGCTAAAAACAACAAATAACTTTTATGTAGTTTCTGAGTTATCTTCTTTAAGTTGTTATGCCGAGTATCTGTTGCTTCTGTAATAGTAATTGCTCACTTACGTTGTTTCTGATGAAGTGCAGGGTACAGTCGAGATCCTGTGTCTCGATCAGGTCGTGTTTGCTGGACAGAAGAAGACCAGAGTGTGTTTAACACAACAAACCACGTGCGGACAGGCTAGTGACGTTCGATTCGCGAAGCGAATCAATCTTTTGAATCGGTTCTTTTGAATGATTTGATTAGATTAAGTGACTATAATCTGAGGTGAGATCATAAACATAATTTCCATACACCACGATGAATGAAAGCTTGTTTTCACCACATGTGGAAAAAATACTTGCAACTTTTTACCTCATTAACCTTTTTTTCCCCTCATAAATTCCGTGTTTATATCTCAATTGCGACAAAAGTAGGAAATGTTCGATAAAATACGCAATTAGCTATTTTTATTCCAAGGCGAAATCTTCCTTAATATGTGTATATGAAATTTAGCCTATATCTCGTGAAAGCAGTAATGTTAATATTTAACAAATTTTAATTCAGTTGATCAATTGAATCGAACTGTCCTAATGAATCGATTCGCTACAAATGAACCAGACTCCTTGACGCTAAACTCCACACGTTACAAACAAAATTAAAGAATTACAAACCGTGTCGTAGATCTGGGATATGAGATGGATGTGTAAAACAAATATATAATATAGTGTTTGGAAGTCTAAATACCCTTCAAGTTGCAAGTTTCAGTTCGATCAACTTCCTTTCAGGGGAATTTTGGGAAATGTAGTTCCAGAATCCTCCAGGAATGTGCAAAGGTTTCCTATTTCTATCATAATAAATCCTTAAAAAAATTCCAACACAACACAAAACTAGATATTTTGATAGGTTCCTAATAGGACTAAGATGTGCATTTCTTGCCTTTTTTATTTGATAAACATGAAGCTGTCAACCAAGAAACGCTCAAACAACGTGAAAAAACAATACACATCTATTTAAAATCCCAAAGACATGATATTGATCCTTAATAACTTAATCAGCTGTAGATTTCATCATCATCAACATGCACTCTTAAAAATACAGGTTCCAAAAGTTTATTTTTACAGAAGAACCATTTTTGATTCCACAAATAAGCTTATTTTTCTTAGTGCAAAGAACATTTGAATAATCTAGAACCTTTTTCCACTATAAAGAAGCGTTTGAGGAGCGTAAAGGCTCAAGTTGAACTGTATTTGAGGAGTGTGAGCTGAAGTGCAGATTCACAGCAGAGGCAGCTCCGGCGTGTGGAGGAGCTCTCGCCCGACGTCCGAGTCTCGGAGAGCGAAGAGAGTCACTCCAGAGCTGTACGCCGCGGGGATCATCAGGTGCGACGTCTTCGGCCGCTCTTCGTCCTTCCGCTCTTCTTCCCTGATCATCTCTCTAACCTGACCTGTAATTAAAATAAAAACCCGCGGTCAGTCGCTCAGTGCATTAGCTGGACGATAGAGGTGACATTTACAGTCCACCGAACAAAGTGAAAATATAGTGTGCATTAATACACGGCTGTGTGGAATACTTGATTCTGATTGGCTCACTGGGAATGTTTTGTCTCTGTGGAAGTTTTGCTTTTGTCGAGCTAATAAAATATTAATACTCAGTCGAATCAATATTTTGTGAGGAGGTATTTAATTATGCCATTCAGTATCGTGGACTCGCTCTCTCGTTATATTACGCAACGGCGGCCATTTTGTGACTATTGTTTTGTACACGGTTGGATTGTAAGATACAAACAAGTGCGATTTTAAAACAGTTTACTCTGAAAATATCTCTGATCTCCATAATTATTTATGTGTTGAAATGCTGTGTGATAAGTCGCTCTCTGTTTAAAGAGCTGATCAAATATTTCAACTCAGTTTAATGTTTCGCGTCAAATTATTTACTGATGTGTAAAAATCAGGATAATGAACATCCAGACGGTTGTTATCTCAGAATAAACCCCTTCAGGCTGATGGAAGACTCTGATCACCTGGTGTACAGGTACATGTTGAATGTACATCATCAAAAAGTCAAAAGATGGCGCAGTACCCTCCACATTTAATGTCTTCCAGCGCAGGTCGGGATGCTGATCTGAGATCTGTGATAGGTCAACATCTGGTGTCAGTCTCTTCAGAACATCCTCCCGGCGAATGAGCAGCACAGACTCGCTGCAAAGACGCTCATGAACCTCCTCTTCACTCACTGTGGAAGAAAACAACAAGTGTAGGATCTAAGAAGGAACACAAAGGAAATGATTATGTACACTGTGTTCATTTCAAAATAAAAGTCCCGCTTCCGACACATCAACCCAAATAATAAAAAAAAAACATAGATTATAAAAAATAGCCAAATATCGGCCAATATTTCAGTCGACCACTAGTTTTTATTTTTACTGTACTATAACAGTTTACTGTTGTTTAACTATACTACAACTTTAACTTTACTTTAGCTTTCATATTTTCAGTTTTCGTTTTACTAATTTTTTTATGTGCTTTTTAAAAAAAAAATTAGTTCTTTTTACACACAAATCAAATAAACGTATCAGAGTTATTTTAGTATAACTGATATACTATTTTAGTTGTGATGAATATTTTGAATCAGGTTTTATTTTGCGTTGTTTCACTGACTAGATATATTTATAATAATGTCGGCCACTTTTTACTGGTAACGTAAGAAATTAAGCATTATCAGGACCAATGCATTAAGCATTATATTCAACATCATATAATGTAGGACTGACACTAAAACTCTCAAACTATTTTTTTTTTTCTCACACAGTAATTTTATATTTTGGTTGAACTATCCACGATACATATTGTTACATTTTTGTATTGCGAAATATTGTGATTTGTGACACAATATATTGTTACACCCCAAACACAGTGATTTGTGACGCACCCACATCCAGAGGGTTGGTCATGAACACGGCTCTGGGTCCCACGCCGAAGATGAGCTGGTGGTGCCAGGCGTCGGGGATCTGCTCTCCTTCGGGAACGGCCTTCTGCATGTTCATGGTGGCGACGGGAACGGCTCCACGCAGGATCCACCGGGCCAACCAGGGCACCAGCTTGACCCTGCGGCGGGGAAACAGCCCGAAGAACCGGCCCACGACGAGCCCCGCGCTGGCCTGGTGCGCCCCGTCGATCAGCTGCAGGTGCGTCGCCCCTGGAGGAGAACAGGGGTATTACAGAGCAAAACACAGTATGGCTAAATAGAAATATATTTAAAGGGACAGTTCACCCAGAAATGTAAACTCTGTCAGTAATGACTCTCCCTCGTGTTGTTCAACCCCGTAAGACTTTCGTTCATCTCCAGAACACAAATTAAGAGCTGGATCACTCCTCCATAGGCTTCTATTGTAATTGAAACTGTGACATTGACTGTGAAAAATGTGTATTATAAATGTGCAAAATATTTAGTTTTTATTACATTACATCATTGTGTGCTTTTTTGGACTCACTGTAATAATGTACTTTTATTCATTACATTTTATTATTTATTTAATGATTTTTTTTTTTTATCAATCTGTTAGATGCAAAGAGACGCCCATCCTAAAACGTAAGCTATATACATCCATATATTATAAATATGCAAAGTATTTAGTTTCTATTACATTACATCATTGTTTTTGATTGGACTTCTAGATGTATTTTGTTTATTTATTTAAATATTTCTAATTTATTTAATAACTCAAATTCCATTTGTTTTAGTATTTTTTTATTACACTGAATTAACAATTTTTTTATTTAGTTTAGTCTCATTTTTACCTTTCTACGTTGCTTTTAAGCTTTATTTATTTAAATAAGGTTTTTTAGTTTTTATCATTTTATATTTCAATCAAATTACTTTTTTATTTATTTATTTTAGTCTAATGTATTAATTTAGCCATTTAATCAGGTTTTAATTTAAATACAGTTGCATTTATTTTATTTCAATACAATTATTTATGTTTTCATTTGTTTTATTTTATTGTACAAAATTATGTATTTATAATAATATTTTATTGTATTATTGCACAATCAATTCTGTTTTTTAAAATAAAATGTATTCATAAAATTGCTCCCTCATGTTGCTCAACCCCGTAAGACTTTCGTTCATCTCCAGAACACAAATTAAGAGCTGGATCACTCCTCCATAGGCTTCTATTGTAATTGAAACTTGCCGGCCCAGAAAGTTATTAAAGACATCGTAAAAATAGTCCGAGTGACTACAGTGGCTCAAGATTATCAAGCGACGAGAATACTTTTTAAACAAAAATAACAACTTTATTCAACTCTTCATGTTGTTCTCTGTGGGCCTCGAGTGAGCGCTACTGGGTTATACGTCACACGCAGGCTCACTATTGGCCGACGCTGGTCATGTGATGTGTGTGACGTACAACCCAGAAGAATTGTTACACTACGCGAAATAAATACAGGTAAAACTCGAGAGATTAGAATATTGTGATGATTATGGATTACAGATATGAAAACCTTTTCACAATATTTTAATTTTAAATTTGGGGTTTTCATATCTGTAATCCATAATCATCAAAATTATAACAAATAAAGGCTGAAAAATCTTATTTTGCATGTAATGAGTCTGTATAAATTGAATTACTGAAATAAATGAACTTTTGCACAATATTCAAATTTTTCGAGTATCACCTGCACATTGCTATATAGTTAACAATATAATTGTGCAATTAATTCTCATACTATATTTTCAAATTGTTTGGGAATATTTTTCCTCCCCCCAAATGTGCCAAACACTGTGTCGAGTGTGAAGTGAAGGCTGTGGAGAGCGGGGTGTACCGGCGTTGCTGCGCGAGTGCAGGTAGTCGTGCAGCGGCGCCGTGTTCCTCCTCAGACTCGTCCTCACGCAGGAGTTCACCGTCTCCGGGGCGACCGCGATGATGCCGAGCGCCTGCAGGACGTCCACCAGGGCCGTGGCTCCGCACGCAGAGACCCCGATCTGAAGAGTCTGCCTCTGGACCGCCTCCTGGATGCTCCACAGCATCGCCGTGTGGACCTCAGACCCGGCAGAACCCTCCGGATCTTCAGAGCCCATCGACTCCATCTCTGCTGGAGACACATGCAAACAACATGTCAGGGCTTTTCAATCTGTTACCATCCTCGTGCAAGGGACGCCCATCTTGACATTTACTGTGAAAAATGTGTATTATAAATGTGCAAAATATTTAGTTTTTATTACATTACATCATTGTGTTTTTTTTTTTTTGGACTTTTACTTTTATTTATTACATTTTATTATTTATTTAATGATTTTTTTTTAAGCCAGGGCTTTTGAATCTGTTTTTAATCCATCTTAAAACTTAAGCTGTATACTTCCATATATTATAAATATGCAAATTATTTAGTTTCTATTACATTACATCATTGTTTTTTCTTGGACTTCTAGATGTATTTTGTTCATTTATTTTAATATTTTTTATTTATTTATTTAATAACGCAAATTGCATTTATTTTAGTATTTTTTATTACACTGAATTAACATTTTTTAAAATTTAGTTTAGTCTCATTTTTACCTTTCTACGTTGCTTTTAAGCTTTATTTATTTAAATAAGGTTTTTTAGTTTTTTGTCATTTTATATTTCAATCAAATTACTTTTTTATTTATTTATTTTAGTCTAATGTATTAATTTAGCCATTTAATCAGGTTTTAATTTAAATACAGTTGCATTTATTTTACTTTAATACAATTATTTATGTTTTCATTTGTTTTATTTTTGATCAATGTATTTTATTGTACAAAATGATGTATTTATACTAATATTTTATTGTATTATTGCACAATCAATTCTGTTTTTTAAAATAAAATGTATTCATAAAATTCATAAAAAGTAAAAATCTTCAATACTTTATTTTTACACTTATTATTTAGTTTTACATAAAAATTTTAAATAAGACACAAATATTTATTTATTGTTTTAAACTGTTTAGAATTATAAAACTATGACGTGCTGTACATTTATAATTATTAATTCTGACTAATATATATATATATATATATATATATATATATATTCGTATTTATTTTACAGTACCAAGCACTCGAGGGCATATAAATATATAGTTTTAGCATCGTAAAGCATGTTTGGAGCAGCATTTTAGAATAAAATCTGTGACAACGACATTTTATCGTTCCGATGAACCTGAACCATGTCAACACGTTCATTCTACCGGGAGCCTTTCAGTTTTCATACATCACGACGCTCGCTGCACATTTCATGGGAAAAACATCTCTTTCTGATTAAAATATATTATGTAAATATGACAACACGACTAAGAAAAAGCATTCAAATGAAGCATTTGGTTCAATACAAACCGCTTCAGCTCGAGGAACTCGACTTGACTCCTGACGGGCTCTGGTTTGTTTTTATTCCTTGATTAGCTCTCGTGACTCAGTTACTGAGCTGTGATTGGATAGGGGGGGACTCCGTCAATGTGCTGTGATTGGTCTATCAGATGGTCTATTTATTTTGCGCATGACTCCGAGTTAAAAATTCTGAATGAAAAACTTGTATGGAAGCCAATCATGCTCAGGCAAATCTTACAAAAGTTATATTTATGACATAATAAGTGACTGCATAATCATGACAAAAACATAGATTACATATACAAAACATAAATATGAAATAAAATGTGATGATTAATTATGTAGAAAAGTCGACATTGTGACAAAAAAAGCATGATAATGACACTATGCGACATGCTTATTTACAATTATGACATTAAAACATAAATATGACATAATTATGGGAAAGTCAAAATATGACAAAAACTTGCCTAATCTTACAATAAAGTCATAACATTGGGACATAAAAAAAACATTAATATGACATAAAAGTAGAACGTATGACATAAAAACAATACATATCACTTAATAATGAGTGAGATAAAATAAATAAATAAATAATAAGATACGATTTACGTTTAAGATAAGATTTGCGTTTATTTAGCATGATTTTCTTGTAAGAGTAACACGAATGGCTGATGTCACGTGTTACAGATATACTTTCGCTTTCGATGACATTTTAAAGTGAGAGTAAAAAGTGAGCGTGTTTCAGTCAGTGAAAGCGGGCTGATGAACAAACATCTCCGACGGGAACGATGCAAACTCCAGCTCGAGATCTGTGTAGATTGTGAACACGTGACCCTGTAGAGATGAGAAGGGCCTGAGTGAGATGATTCTGTCCTCCGGAACCCGAACTCGACCCATTCGCCTCAGAGGATTTACATTCGCGTTGGTGCTGCTGTCGACATGCGCGTGCACGGGTGAGTAGCGTTACAAGCCCAATGGGATGTTGAATGGTGTTATTATCATTATTTTTTAAGTGGAAATTAACTATAAAAAATAATTATCTCTCTATTCTATTTTATTATCGTATTATATCCGGGTAGGGTAGTTAATAAAGTAGCCTATTCATAAAAGTCGTAAAAAATTCAAAAAAAATTTTTTTATTTTTTTTATATTTATTTACAAATGATAACAAACCCAAAAGGAGGTTTTTGTCAGATTTATTACTTCTGGGTGCAAATTTGTGCCGGCTAACAAAAAATGTCTTTTTTTTTTCTTGGTTAGCCTATGTGAACGTTAAGGGAAATTCCATCTCATCCTTCTTCAAACATTATTATGGAAATGTTATTTTTTAATATTCTCTGAAACAAGTACCATACCTTCCACTAACGCGTTTCAGAAAAAAAAAACCCAATAGCCTAAATAAAGTTTTTTTTTTTTTTGTGCCAATGTTTTGAAAACATTGAACGATCGTTCTGTCAACATTACCGGAAGAACGTTTGTTCATAACTTGACTCGTTCGGCTAGTGTGCCAGTTAAATTCAATTGCTGTCTTCCCAAATAATACATTACAACAGCGATAATAAAAAAAGCGAACAAAACGATATCTTTGTAAACAATTCAATGTGAGGGGCAAATCACATGACCTGTCATTTACGCCGTCATCACCCGCGAGTTGCTAATGTAAACATTCAAAAGCAAGATCTGTGGGCGCACGCATGTGGTGTGTGTGTGTAGTGTATGCTACTCATCTCAGACAGCGCGCAAATATTGCGTTTTGTTTTATTAATAGAGTGTATACTTTTTCCTTGATTTACCCCGAAAGAATGGAAGTGAAATGTGACAACATGCCCCATAGGTGGGGTACATTGGTAACATCCCCATGCTATCTGATATAATAAAATATATATATATATATACAAGTCAAACCAAAATATTTTCTTAATGAAATTCAATTATTAACTTTTTCATATAAAATAATGGCATTTTTTAATAATTAAAAATAAACAAATTTTTGAGTTTGACAACAAACACACCGTAAAACACAGCTAGAACATAGTTCAAAACAAAATAATAATCTGAACATTGCCTCTCAGTGTTTATTTACACGTTTCTCATGTTTTCTCAATAGAATTCATAAAAGTTCAGAATATAATAGCTTATTTCTATTAGGGGCACATTGTAACGCAGTGTGACAACATGCCCCAACTGAGGTTTAAACCCTGCTAGTGTCTTAGCGAAATATATAAACTGTTAAACAACAGATTGGAGATTAAAATAATATCAGATTTGTCTAATTTTAAATAAACACAAAAAAATAGAGATGAAAAATAACTTAAGTAAAAAATATACTTTTGCTATGGTTAAATAAATGTTCAATGATATCTTACAAAGATTTCGGAATTTTGGCACAATTTTTTTTCCAATAGTGTTGGAAACTAAATACACCAAGTTTCGTCATGCTAGCATGTGTGGAAGTATTTAAAACAAGTGTGTTACTACTATCCCCACGTTACATTGTGCCCGGCGCTCCCCTAGTCTAATGCTTAAAGTAAAATTATATGGTCAAGATAGTTTAAACACAATACGCTATTAAACTCAATCTTATCCTCAAGCATAGGGTGATATGTTAATTAATCAAAAAGCAACGCCACTGCCGGATACTTATAGAAGACAAGAGGTTGTAATGTTAAATTAGGGCGCAAAGGCATTGTAATTTCTGCATCTATTAAAGTATTTATTAGTAATACACTGGAAATTTAATTAGTAGAAATGTGAATGTTTGGTTAGTATGCTTATTTACGGTGTGTGTGCTCATTTTCTGGTTGTGCCCCTACAATTTTCAGTTGGCGGCCATTGTGCTCCTAGGTAAACAAGTTAGTCTGGAGCCCTGTAATTATACGAAAGATTTATGGCATAAAAACATATATATGACATGACACATTGACATTATGACATAAAAAGCCATAGCTGTGATATACTAAGTTACATGCTTTTTGACATTTAAAACATAAATATGACGCACAAAAGTGATAATTATTGGATAAGAAGTCCAAGATCAAGTTGACATTGACATATGAAACATAAATAGTCATAATTATGCCATAAAAAGTGACAATATGACAAAAAACATACATGACATAAAAAGTCATAATTATGAAATGAAAAGTCAAAATTATGACAAAAATTCACACTGTAAAAAATATTTTCAAGATTTGTTATCACAACATATTTTCTTTTGTCAAATCAACTTTATAATAATTTATTTAGTTGAGATAACTTATTATTTTGAGTTTCTGATGGTTAAATTAATCTCCTTCATTGTATTAACTCACTTTTTCCAGTTCAATCAACTTAAAATTTTAAGGCAACCAGGTTACTTACTTTTTAAGTTAAACCAACAATTTTTTTACAGTGTAATAATCACAACATTTTTTCTTTAGTCAAATCAACTTAAATAATTCATTCAGTTCAGATAACATATAATTTTGAGTTTCTGATGGTTAAATTAATCTCCTTCATTGTATTAACTCTCTTTTTCCAGTTCAATCAACTTAAAATTTTAAGGATTAAAAAACAAGGAAAAATGTGAAAACAACAAGTTTTTGTGCGAAGATTTTTTAAAACACTGAACGAACGTTTTATTACAGTTTTTCTCAGTCGCTTTGGTGTATTTCTCGACTCATCCTCGAAACAGTAAGTGCATTTCTCGAAATAATCCATAAAAATAGCAACACAATAATTTCCGTCTTGCTCAACATCCTCAGTTCATCTCTCAGAAGTCAGGGAACGTGCATCAGAATGGCCTTGTGTCGTTGTGTTCGGATAACACAGTCACATTAGTTTGTCGACAATTATTGTAAATTGTAGGTTACACACCTCAGTGTGTGTGGGAGTTTGATTCCAAGATTCACATTTACGTTTTTACGGTTCACTGCGATACAGACTGTGTACCACAAAGAAAAACAAACAAAAAAACAAAAGTAGAAATGTGAACAGGCCAGATTTAGATAAAGTCTAATGGACAAGTGTAGAAATACGCTTTATGAAAACTTGTTCAACCATTTTGCATGTGAAGACTTGTGACTATTGCCTAATGTTGTGTGGGTGGGTGGGGTACTATTCAACAGAGACCCATTAGAACACATTTTGATCAACATGAGGAATTGATAATGTAGGAAACAACAGAGAATCGCACGTAATCATTCGCATGGATGTACCAAAACATTCGCAACTTGTTCAAAGAAATGAGAAACTGCTTTTGTGATGTGAAATTCTCTTTTGTTTTGAGAATTTCAATTCTGATCTGAGAAATGCACCAAAGCGACTGAGAAAAACCAGAAGAACATTTGTTCATATTCATAACTTTGAGAGAACCTTTGAGAACCGTTCTCTTGATGGTGAATCTGGTATCTGAGATGATGATGATGATGTTGTTGGGTACACACACAGACTGCGCTGAACACAACGTCACGGCCCAGGCCGGAGGAGCTGCGGTTCTGCCCTGCACGTGTCCCTCGGGTCAGCCTCCATATCTGGTCTGGCAGAAGGCCGCCGGTGAGCAGATGCTCGTGGTCTACAACTACAGAGGAGAAAACGACAAAGACGATCGAGCGGAAGAGTATCGTGAGCGAACAGAGCTGACGGGGAACTGTTCTCTGAAGATCCTCAGCGTGACTCCATCAGACCAGGGCCTGTACCAGTGCTACTATCAGATACGACCCGTCCGACAGGACGACATCTATCTGCAGGTCACAGGTCAGTGCAGTGTGTGTGTGTGTGCTTACATTGAGGAACAATAACAACTTAAAAAACTATTTTGTTACTAGTAAAATAAGTCATTTTCGTTTAGTTTAACTCACTAAAGCACTAAATTTACAAAAATGAAACTAAAATATATATTTTTAACAACCATATATACAGTATATACACACACACAGTAAAATCATACAAATAAAATAAAAGTTTGGTTAGATAACTTGCATTGAGGAACAATCAGGGTTATTATTGATAAATAACTTTAAAACTACTTAAAAAACATTTTCATTACTAATAAAATAAGTCATTTTCGTTTAGTTTAATTCACTAAAGCACTAACTTAACAAAAATGAAACTAAGATATGTTTTTTTAACAACCATATATACATAAATATATATACAGTAAAATCATACAATTAAAAGTTAAAAATTATACAAACGTGTGTGTTTGGTTACATAACTTGCATTGAGGAACAATCAGGGGTATTACTGATAACTAACACTAAAACAACTTAAAAAACTATTTTGTTACTAATAAAATAAGTCATTTTCGTTTAGTTTAACTCACTAAAGCACTAAATTTACAAAGATGAAACTAAAATATATATTTTTAACAACCAAACATAAACACACACACACAGTAAAATCATAGAAATAAAACAAAAGTTTGGTTACATAACTTACATTGAGGAACAATCAGGGTTATTATTGATAAATAACTCTAAAACTACGTTAAAAAAAAACATTTTCATTACTAATAAAATAAGTCATTTTTGTTTAGTTTAATTCACTAAAGCACTACATTAACAAAAATGAAACTAAGATATGTTTTTTAACAACCATATATACATAAATATATATACGGTAAAATCATACAATTAAAAGTTAAAAATTATACAAACGTGTGTGTTTGGTTACATAACTTGCATTGAGGAACAATCAGGGGTATTACTGATAACTAACACTAAAACAACTTAAAAAACATTTTCATTACTAATAAAATAAGTCATTTCCGTTTAGTTTAACTCACTAAAGCACTAAATTTACAAAGATGAAACTAAAATATATATTTTTAACAACCATACACACACACACACACAGTAAAATCATACAAATAAAACAAAAGTTTGGTTACATAACTTACATTGAGGAACAATCAGGGTTATTATTGATAAATAACTCTAAAACTACGTAAAAAAAACATTTTCATTACTAATAAAATAAGTCATTTTCGTTTAGTTTAATTCACTAAAGCACTACATTAACAAAAATGAAACTAAGATATGTTTTTTAACAACCACATGTACATAAATATATATAGTATACAGTAAAATCATACAAATAAAAGTGTAAATTATACAAATAAAATAATTAAAAAACAAACAAACTGAATTTGCAATAAAAAAAAAATCACAAAAAAATGTTAATGTGATAAAAAGTAAAAATATGAAGATTTAGTTGTCAACATTATGACATAAAATTTTTTATTATGACATAATAAGTGAGATTAAAGACTAAATGCGATTAAGTTCATAAAAAGCCGAAATCAAGATAAATTAGAAAATGATGACATGATATTCTTAATCTTTTAATCTTAAATCAAATTTATTTCAAAATCTTTTATTGTATTATTTAAAAAACATATGAAGGCAACGCTAACATTAACCTCAAAAAGCAAAACCTAAATGGATAAATATGTTGCCATTTTGCATGAATGTTATATTTGAAACCCAATTTAGCCTTTTAACGATAAATGTGAGCTCAGGATATGTGCCTCATCTTCACAGTCGACTAAAACGCTGTTCATTTGATCTGTGTCTCAGCTGATCCCTGGAAACAGAAGCCATGGTTTTGCTGCTAACCTTTGGCCCATATTTAATCTCACGGGAATGAGATTATATATATCAGATTACAATCACTGCAGGGTTGCATCATGCATTAAAGGAGCGGTTTCAATGGAGGTGTAACTTTGAACAGTGCGCACAATACCAGGCCTGAAATAACATATAAACAACACCCTGGCATTATTATCACAGCACATATTTAAGCAATGATCTCTGGCTGTTTCTGTAGCTTTGACGTGTTTATCATCAAATCTCTCGCTGTTTCTTTAGAAACACAAAAGATTTGGACCGACCCGAAAACTGTGGCGACGTCTTCGGTTTGCGGGCTCGTTGTCATTGTGATCATCACAGCGGCTGCTGCAGTTTATGTGGGAATCTATCGCAAAAATAGACGTCAAATGAACGGTAACGTCCATTTTTTTTTTCTTTATGACTTAAAGGGATAGTTCACCCATAAATGAAAACTCTGTCAGTACATGCTCTCCCTCATGTTGTTCAACCCCATAAAACTTTCGTTCATCAATAGAAGCCTATGGAGGAGTGATCCAGCTCTCAGATTTAATCCCAAATATCTTAATTAGTCTTACGGGTTTGAACAACATGAGGGAGAGATCATTCCGGACAGAGTTTACATTTTTGGGTGAACTGTCCCTTTAAATGTTTTCATTGAAATTAAATTAAATTACCGTTTACAGTAAGAAGTTCTTATTCATGTTGGTTTAGAAACAAGATTAAATGTGAGTTTATTTCATTGACGTGTTTCTGGCTTCGCAGGAGGATTCGTTGCAACATTGACGAGCAGCATTTAACGGCCGTCAGAAAACAGATCCAGATCTCTGGTTTATGAACGTTTATCTCAGATGACATCTCCAAAAAATGCAAAAGGGTGCAGATGTGGGACTTAAAAAAAAAATAAAACCTAACAAAAAACTGCACAAGCTCAACATGACACTGTTCAGTGACACATTTAATCTCCAACACAATCATTTTCTGTCACTATCTCTCCTATCAGAGGTAAAATAGTCCATAAAATACTGAATTCCACACATGGCTGGTTATTTTACTCTGTTATTCCTTGTTGTTGTTGCAGCTTATATCATCATGGACAATCAAGCTTTTCCTCAAGTAAAAGTAAAACAAAGTCCCTCACATTCCAGCCTGGAATTTGATCAATCAAAGTCAAATATGTCAAAAACACGTATTGCAGGAGTTAAACATTATAAATGAACTGGTGATTTCCATCCAGACAGTTTTACACTTTAGGCCTACTCGTTTCCTGCGTCACAATTTCACTTCCTTATTTTATTCTCAATGAATAGTTCACATTAATCTTTTTTTAACAATGCTTCTGACTTCAGATGAATAATGACACTATTGGCTCGTTAATCCGATTTTATTGTTAGTATTGTGAAGCTGCTGTGAAATCTAAATCGGCTAGTTCCAGTCCTTGATTCTGATTGGTCTAGCTGTGTTTTTATTTCAGGCGAAAATGTCGTCATTGTCATGATTTGACCGTTTTAAAACAAAAAGTATGAGTTCGGAACTTGACTTTACCCCATATAAAGAGCCATGAAGTTTCAAACATGGCCGCCGAGTAAAATTACTTTAATAAAGGGACTTTGGGTATATTCACACGGGGTTTCTCACGATAAAACACGGCTATGACCGCTTCACCCAACGGTCCTATGTATCACTACACAACACCCCTAGCAACCATCCTTAACAGCTTAAACATACAATCACTGAAGCAAAGAGTATTATGAGAGATCGAATAAGTCAGTGTAAGTTACCTGTTTTTTCCAGTAGATATAATGTTAGCATTTTCATTTAATGTCCGTTGTGATATATTGTTCTTTTAACAGTTAAGGGGTTTTCCGACGGCCTCTTGTTTCTCCGTGTTCACGACAAGTTTTTTTGTTTGTGTGAGTGTGTTCACAAGTCCTTTCAAAATAAAAGTCTTCTCTTCGGACTGACTCACTCATAAAGACAGCCTTTGTCTCCATCTAATGGCGAAATAACGTAACTTCTGTCGCACAGTCAGGGACTATTTTTTCCAGCGGAAGGAAGGCTTTTATTTCGTGAAAGCTGCATACATATCTTTTTGGCTTTAATATTTTGTATTGTGTGCTAACCGTTTTATAAAAGCATATCATTTTTTTTTTGCTTACATATATTTACACTATAAACAGAAATGCAGGTAAAAAATTATTTCTTTCTTTTTTCATGACACCGAGTTTTGATTTCTACTGTAAGTGAACAAATGTTTCTCTCATGGTCGTGGACTGTAGTAGTTGTTCGTTGGCTGTTAGTCATCGGGAAATGAGTGTGGCTTTGAAATGGCAGTTTTCCAATTGAAACAACTGAGCTGTTAGTGTTGAATGGTGTCTCAGAACTGTGTCTATTGAAGATTGAGAGATTTGCAAAAAGTTTAACAGCAGCAAACGTTTAAAGCTTATAATGTGCGTGTAGTTTTGCAGACGTGGTGTGAAGATTCGGTAAATAAGTGAATGGTTTTACTGAGGGACATTATCTTTCACTTTCAGCGTGTAAAGCTATTCTAAAAGAAAACTCTCTTACATAATCAAAATTGAGATGTAGCCTACATTAAACTGAGGAAGCTCGTTCCTGCCACAGAATCGACTTGTACATTAAACTGTGGAAGTAATTGCCACTTTATATCTCATATATTTTGACTTTTTTTCTCGAGTTTCACTGGGCATTACTGAATTCAGTCATAGTGTAGAAATGCACACGTCCAGCTGTGACCCAGTTATGTCTGTTTGTGTGTCTCACAGTTCTACAAGGCTATGGCTTTCTAACCGTTGTGTATAATGATGTCGATGTATTATGGGATGTCTTGGAGATGTCTGTTTACTGCACTGGAAATGAACCCTGTTCTGCACAGCATAAACACATTTTGTATCAGTACTGAATTATGCATTAACATCTATCGGTCTGTTTCTCTCTTTTTAAAGTGTGAAATAAGTCATATGATCTATGCAGAAACTTTTTGATTTCATGTGTTTTGCGGCACTTTTGCATTCCCTTTATACAATAGGACTGAAATATGTGAAAATAAAAACTTTATATAATACTGAATCAAGTGTGAGTGGTGTACTAGTTCAGACTGAAGAGCATAACTTAACATGTTTTTTACTTGATAGCTGAAGTATTAGTGAAAAAATCTGTCACTTGTGGATGTAACGGAGTATCAGACTGAGGGTCCTGCAAGCGGACTTATGACGTGTCCAAAAAGGGAAAAATGGTCAGCGCTCCCGGACGCATGGTCTAAAAGGGTCGTCTCTTTAAAGGATCATGAAACCCCAAACCAAATTTTCTGAGATTTTAACAGAGGTATGTGTGTTGAACACCACTGAACACAATGTTGGCATCTGTCATAGACATATACACTAGACCTCACCTTGGCTACGGCAGTTCATTGGAACGAATGCGTCAATAGAGCCGCCATCTTGAAACAGGGGAGCCCCTCCACTTTAATGCATCAGTGTCAATGTAGTAAACACAGGTCTAACGGAAATAAAATCACCATAAATCATCATGAATGCGATTTTTCTTGTTTTTTTGGTTTGTTCCAACAGTCAGACATGTATTTATCATTGATTCCAGAAAGAATTTTTATTAATTTTTTAAAACATTAAATGTTTCTAGTTCAGATTTCATCCGTGAACATCATACGCTGCACAAAAGTCCGCCACCATCAATGAATTCGAAGTAAAGGCAGAGATAGCAGCGTTACCTAGCTACTTCCTATGACAAGACCCCTGTTCCAAGATGGCGGCGCTTTTGACGCATGCTTAGAACCCCAAGGTGAGGTCTAGTGTATACGTCTATGAGCATCTGTTAGATTTAACAGTAGGGTTAAAATGGTTAAATTGAATTTTTTTTTCCACTTTTTTTCATCTTCCGGGTTTAAAATCTTCATCATGTCCATGTCACAGGCTGTGACATAGAGTGCCGAAGTGATGATGTCACTTATAGGACAACTCGGAAGTTAGCGGCGCATGCATTTTCCCCGTAGACTTTTGGAAAATCGCAAAAAAATAAGATCTGTGTTCAACAAAGAGTTGTGACCCTTACACGTTTTGGAGGACAATGAAGATATCTACCTATTTGGAACCATGATAACAGGTCTTCTGCTGATTGGATTAGGCATTGCTCTGGCTTATCGAGGAATTCAAAAGATGGTGACGGCTGTCCAAAGTCTCACAAGGCTGCCCGTCATGATTGAAGCGGTGGGCACTGGGACTGTGTCTATGAACCAGACTATGGAGAAGCTCACAACTTTGCAGAGCGATATGGATCGTTTTGGAGTCCAGAGACCATGAGAACTGAATGCGGCTTTTCGCCCCAAGACTAAACAATCCTAATCTTATCTGTTTTTGGCCGCCCTAAAACCAGCACTGGCCTTGGCCACTGTTGGAACAACAACTCCCAGTGAGCCTTCCTTCCCCGACTCCCTAGGACATCTGGTGATTGTTGACTCTGTCTGGGACCTGATCAAGGTTTTCTCTATGGTAACTAGCTGTGTATCGGTATGACAATCCTGCGGACTGAGGCACCTAGATTATGATGCCAGGCATAGCGACACAGACACGAACTCTTACACACACATACAGATATGCAAACCCACACCCCATCCCTCGCCTTCGCCGCTTTGTACCCCCCAGTCAGGCAGGTCTTGTTTATCAAGCGACGAGAATACTTTTTGTGTGCAAAAAACAACACATGACCACCGTCGGCCAATAGTGAGCCTGCGTGTGTCGTACAACCCACGCTGTTACGCTGCGAGAACTCACTTCGAGGCCCACAGAGAAGGAAAAATGAATGAATAGTTGAATACTCAATACTTACAAGGCTTTTACAAAAAACTTGAAAATTTGGCTTATTAACAATTATGTCTGCCAACATTAAAAGCCGAACCAAGAGCTGTATTATATATTTAATATATAGTCTTTTTGTAAATGTGTTTTTGTGTATTTTATTATTGTAATAGGCATAGTGTACCCTATGTTATCTTATATAGTGTTATTTAGATATTTTTTAGTCAATTTGCTATAGACCTATAAATGTATTTTCTTGTTTGTATTGTAATGCTTTTTTACATCTTGGCCAGGGGACTACAGATAAAAAATAGCCTTTTGGCTAATTCTGGCTTTTTTAACCATGTTTGTTCATGTGTTTTGTGAAATTGCACTGTCCCCTTTTAAATAAACCAATAAATCAAATCAAATAAAGTCATTATTTTTGTTTGTTTTTTTGCCGCTTGATAATCTTAAGATTGAGCCACTGTAGTCACTCGGACTATTTTTAACGATGTCTTTAATAACTTTTCTAGGCCGGCAAGTTTCGATGCCTGAAGAAGCCTATGGAGGAGTGATCCAGCTCTCAGATTTAATCACAAATATCTTAATTTGTGTTCTGAAGATGAGCGAAAGTCTAAACAACATGAGTTGAATTACTTTGTACATTTTTGGGTGAACTGTCGCTTTAAATGTTTTCATTTAAATTAAATTGCCGTTTACAGTAAGAAGTTCTAGTGTGCACTTCTCTTGCACCCTTATGTTTGTTTAGAAACAAGATTAAATGTGAGTTTATTTCATTGACGTGTTTCTGGCTTCGCAGGAGGATTCATCGCAACATTGACGAGGAGCATTTAACGGCCGTCAGAAAACAGATCCAGATCTCTGGTTTACGAACGTTTATCTCAGATGACATCTCCAAAAAAATGCAAAAGGGTGCAGATGTGGGACTTAAAAAAACAAAACCTAACAAAAAACTCAACAAGACACTGTTCAGTGACACATTTAATCTCCAACACAATCATAAATGAAAAGATAAAACACGGCTATGACCCAACGGTTCTATGTATCGCAAACACTTTTAGCAACATAATCATTGAAGCTTATAGAGAGTATTATGAGTAAGTCAGTATACCTGTTTTTTTCAGTAGGTAATTAGAAATGCAAATAATTTTTTTTTTCATGACACTGAGTTTTGATTTCTACTGTAAGTGAACAAATGTTTCTCTCATGGTCGTGGACTGTAGTAGTTGTTCGTTGGCTGTTAGTCATCGGGAAATGAGAGTGGCTTTGAAATGGCAGTTTTCCAATTGAAACAACTGAGCTGTTAGTGTTGAATGGTGTCTCAGAACTGTGTCTGAGATATTGAGAGATTTGCATAAAGTTTGTTTAACAACAGCAAACGTTTAAAGCTTATAATGTGCGTGTAGTTTTGCAGACGTGGTGTGAAGATTCTGTAAATGAGTGAATGGTTTTACTGGGGGACATTAACTTTCACTTTCAGTTTGTAAGCTAAAAACTGTTTTTTTAATAAAGGGCCTACCAAACCAAAATTGAGATGTGGCCTACATTAAACTGGGGAAGTAATTGCCACTTTATATCTCACAATTCAGACTTGTTTTTCTCGAGTTTCACTGGACATTACTGAATTATAGTGTAGGATTGCACGTCCAGCTGTGACCCAGATAATTTTGTGTGTGTGATGTGTGTGTGTGAGAGATATTTACACATATGTACACAATGTACACATGTACTAATATACACAATATTCATCTTTTACATTGTGATCCTTTTACTTTTAATATTTGGCACATGTGTGTGTGTGTGTGTGTAATAACAGGGTGTATGCGCGTTGTGGACCGGCCCCTCATATTACACACTCTTTAAAATCTGAGTGGCAAAGCTGGTGACTTCTACTAACTTCTAACTGGTTTTCTTCAGGTTGAAAATATAATTCAACTGAATCAAGCTACGGACATCATGTTAACTTCAAATCGGAAATGTTTCTGTAAGAACTTCTGCACTATAGTGTCACCACCCTTACGAAAAAGAAGTTTATTCAAGTGTGCCATTAGTATACTTCTATTAAACTAAAAATAAAAAAGTAAACATTCAGTTTATTTTTCCTGTACTTCTCAGAAATATACTTCAAATTACACTTAAGTGTACCTGACTTACACTGAGAGAAAAGCAAGTATATTTGTCCTGTTCTTGTACTCAATCTTTTGATCCAGAAATACTTAAAAAAGTATAATTAAGTATTCAAAGTATACTTGTTTAAGTATTATAGTAAAAAAGTAAACTACTACTAGTACACATGAGATATAATTATGAACTAGTTGTGCACTTACTGTTACACTTATAGTACACTTAAACATATACTTTTATGTACTAAAAGTGGGCCAATTTAGTCCCAAGCGGTATTAAAATAGTACACTTACAATTTTACTATTAGTACATAGTGACATTAGTGTACTTACAACATGATGTATACTTAAAAATATGCTTTAACATTACTTAAGTATACTACATAAAATGAACTTGAAATATACGTATTTTTCGTAAGGGCAAACAGGTGTCCCAAACACTTGCCAACCATTGGTCAAACTCAGAAATAGTCCCGCCCCCCAAACGCATGTGATTGGCTGATTTAGATGACATGTGGCAGTTAATGTTTTAAATCTTACAAACATTTATTCATTTAGCAATTTACAAATGAACATTTAAATACTAATTGACTATTTTTCATGATTTCGACTTTTTTTCTTGCAAATTCGAGTTTAAATTTTTACAATTCCAACTTTTTCTAGGAATTTTGATTTTTTTTTTTGAACAATTTAGGCTATAACTTGCCACTATGACTTTTTTCTATGAATTCTCTCAGAATTCTGACTTTTACACGCAATTTGTATCTAACAATTCAGACTTTTTTCTCGCAAATGCAAGTTTATATCACAATTCGGACTTTATAACTTGCAATTTTGAGTTTCTGCCACGGGATGAAAAATAAAAAGGTATCAACAACTTTTCTCACAATTTTGACTTTTGTTCTCACAAGTGAGAGTTGGAACTGTGAGAAAGTATGAATTTTGAGATATGAAGTCACAATTATCGTACTTGTACGGAGGCGTATTGCATTCACTTGAAGAAAAAAAATCGACTCTGTTTTTCTGAATTAACGAGTTAATTTTTCATGAGAAAAAAAATGTTGCTCTGTTTTTCTGAATTAATGAGTTAATTTTTCATGAGAAAAAATTTTTTTGCTCTGTTTTTCTGAATTAACGAGTTAATTTTTCATGAGAAAAAAAAATTGCTCTGTTTTTCTGAATTAATGAGTTAATTTTTAATGGAATTTTTTTTTTTGCTCTGTTTTTCTAAATTAATGAGTTAATTTTTAATGGAATTTTTTTTGCTCTGTTTTTCTGAATTAATGAGTTAATTCAGAAAAACAGCAAAAATACATTTTCTCATGAAAAATTAACTCGTTAATTCAGAAAAACAGAGTAGATTTTTTTTCTTCAAGTGAATGCAATACGCCTCCGTATACTTGTCTTTTAGTAGGCTAATTAATAATACACTTGATCTATAATAGCACGTAAAAATGAAAGTAGGTTAAAAGTTAACAGGCAACTTTATTGGAGAAATTCCTTCTTGTTGAGTCATACTCTCAGTTAATGTTCAAGCGCAAAACTATTCAGTGGCGGTTGTTATTTTTTCATTAATGTTTGTCTGGGCAGTTTCGATGTGTGTGACTAACTTGAAATACCCCACAGAAACAACAGTCTCGAATCCATGAGATTAAAAAAACATTGTCATCATCAAAAAACAGCTTTAATAAAGAGAGGAGCCTAAACATTCACAGATATGTCATCGCTGGAGAATTAATGAACTCTTGGTTCATATTTCACGTTTCGGGTTTTCTAACAGAACAGCGCATTAATGTGAACACCGTGTTCCTGCCTGGGAAAATTATAGGCATTCAAAGGTGGTCAAGCATATAACAGGTTTTATGTCTTTTTGTCATGTTTTAAGTTTGATTTTGACAGCAATATGGATTATGGAATGGATTGAACAAAAGAGTCTCGACAGATTCTGGCAGATCTACAAATGTCTTCATTTAAAGGAATGTTGCGCAATAACAGTTTCCTTCCTCAGCATTTCTCCTCCTTATTTTTCACAAAACTCACTGGTGACACACACCAAAAAACAAAGTATCATAAGCATAATTATGCACATGATTTAAGCACACAAACACATGCACATTATTATCTAAAGTGCTGACTGCTTTCAGGCATAAACAGGTTATATTTGTGTAACCTTGCATGTGGTTAGGGACTTTTGTTTCCAATTTGGGTTGGTATCAAAAAAGAAAAGCTTGAAATGAGCTTGAGGTCCTGTAAATGCATCATGATTTTTGCAATGACTTTACTAAATCCTGAAAGACTCATTTCATTTAATAGTCCACTAAATGTGTTTTAAATACATAATAATCAGATTTATATCAATAAATCCCTAATTTATTGTTTAATGAAACAATAAATGTATTATTAAATGAATATTCCTTGTTCCATATAGTCATATTTGAAACATGTTTGTACTTTTTAATTGCAATCTGAATACATGCATTTTGGAAGTATGCTTATCAAATGGATGCAAATAGTTAATATGTATGACTGACAAATATGCATCACATTCAGTAGAACTGTAATACAAATGAATTTTGTATGCACTTCACGTGTAAAGTATCTCGAAGTTAGGCCTAAATATTATTTTTAGTGTTAAGATAATTTTTAAAAATCACCTGTGTTTATCAAATTGTTATATTTGTCGTAAAATAAACTAATATGGGTGTATTTGAAATGGATTTGATCAGAAATGCCCTGCAGGAGTGAGGTGAAACGCGTCATATGACCGCTGGGTGTCAGTGTTGCTCCATCGGTGTCAAACTGCGTCACTTTCTGGGAGTTTACTTCCTCACAATACACGACATTAAACAGAAGAAGAGTCTTCAAACTACATTCAGAGAACATCTGACTCCTGTGGCAAAATCAAACAATCTGCTCAAAACCATTTCACCTGTACGTAAAATTAAATAATGCTTTCAAATCAAACCATATTTAACACTTCAGATCATTCATAGACACGTCATCAACACCAGCATCCAAAGCGCGCGGTTCTGAGGGGAAAAAGCGATCATGAAAAAAAAGTATAGAAGAAATTGCAACTAACTAAGCTAAATAATTGTAATACTCTATGTAGGCTACTGCAGGTATAGTATTGAGTAGTCCATGACTATTAATCGTTTATTTTCCTCTCAGAATTAACAATGTGCTTTTGAGCTCAGAATTATTGGCATCGCTGGTAAATATGATCAAAGATGGCAGTAAAAATAAATCTGCATTGTTTCTCTTCATCTAAAAAAACAGCAAAAAATCTGATCTTTTATTGAAGTAAACGAGTTGAGGAAACTCTCTCTCCTCGCCGTGCATCTGGACGATATTTCCAGTCTCATAACATATTTAGTTGATTGGATCTTCTTAATTATTGCCCTGATGGTGGAAATGGGGATACAGACTATTTCTATTTTGTGAAGCGCAACAATATGCTGAACATCCAAACTATATTCTTTGGTTTTTCTCATTATGATGAATGAATAAGGGAATTTGGCCTTGTGTTTCATGTCAAACAAGTCATGTTCGTGCTCAACGTGAAGTGCAATATGTAAATATTAATACTTCATAAACAATTCTAGAGGTGACAATAATTATGGCCAACGTGTTTTGGAGATAAACATGTATTTCCAACCACTTTCAATTATTTTACTTCGATGAAAGATTAGATTTTAGCTAATGAGAGAATGCAGAAACAATGCAGATTTATTTCTACAGTCGTCTTTGGTCATAATATCCACCTCAGGGGTGCAAATATTGTACACTCTAAAAGATGCTGGGTTGTTTTAACCCAACTTTGGGTCAAATATGATATGAACAAACCAAGCCGTTGGGTCAAATTTTTTACATTACATTTTTAAGCCAACATTTGGTTTTGTCCATGTTCGACCCAAAATTGGTTAAAACAACCCAGCATTATTTAGCGTGTACATGTCCCCAAACCTTGGGCCAAAGTGTGTGTCTGAATCAAATAACAAAAGGGGAAATGAAACTTCGGGACATATAGACAACAATCTAAATATAATAGCCCCATGACATGAGTAATCATCAGGATATTAAGCTAATGATATGTGTAGATCTATAAATGTGCTTTGCCAGTTACAGGGAAGGGACGCGCTTGCTGAATTTGCACAGAACCAATCTGTAGAAAAATTATGTAATGAATTATGACATAGCCTATTCTATAAAAAAACTTTTGTACTCTTTTTTGCTGGTGGGATTTTTAGTGGGTAAAATGTATGCTAAATTTTAAATTTTAAATTTTAAAAATGCATGCTAAATGTATTCTAAATTTTAATGACCGTCAATAGAGAAAGATGTTCTTCTACTGCAAATATTATGACATTTGCATTAACCACTCCAACTAACTAACTAAACCATGATCCCGGTCATCCCGGCATTAACTAAAACATATTTGGTTACACTTTAATTTAAAGTGTCATTGTTATAGTGTATATATTTGAGTATTTAACAACATAGTGTTAGGATAAGGGTTTGGTTGAGGGTTAGTTGCATGTAATTATGCATAATTTACTGTAATTTGTACACCAAAGTGACACCAAATGTTTTTGGGACACCAGAGTCTGTAATATACCTTCTGTATAATCAAATTCTCCCAAGATTTGAGCTCCACAATCACTTTATATCCACTGGATGAGACCTACGGACTCATTTGGGTCTGTTTTGTCAAGCAGTTTTATTGGTAAACTCTTCACAACACAACACTCAAAAGAGACCGAGGCAAGGAAAAAAGTGCAACTGTCTTCGTAATTGAGATTCTCCCAGCGGTTTATTCCACATGACAAGCGTTCGAGATCCGTTTCCCCACACAAACACCCTCGCGAGTTTCTTACGCTGAAGTGTTTATTATCCTGGAGCGTTTGGACCTCAGAGAGATGAGCATTTGTTCAAACTGACTGTCAGCAGAATCTCTCGCTTCATCTCCAGATCTACAACTCATTTCCATGCAAATGATCTTCACACCGCCATTACACTGGGACACGAAGTGGGCGAAATGCTGATGTTGGATTAGTTTCTCTCGCAGCGGGGTCAACTTGATGACACACAACATAATCTACAGTAAGAACAAGCATCTGGATCGAGGTCAGTGTGACGTTAGAGGTGGAGAAACTACACATTCGCCATTAGTTTGATGGTTTTCAGGAGCTCAACTATCACACACTACTGTACTTATACAGTGATGAGACAAACTGATGTAACAAACTTTGTTTTATTATTGCAAACTCACACAAACGCAGTCAGATGAGAAAAATAATTGTTGGAAAAATCACATGAGCAATTTGAGAAGTTTAACCCTTCATTTGTGTCTACACTCATTATCTTTGGGGTCTACAGGGACCCCAGACAATACATTACATTTTGTAACAGTATCATTTATATATATATATATTTTTTTTTTCTACAAATGTAATTTTATTCTGTTTATTAATGTTTTTACTCAACAATTGTGCACTTTTTGGAGTATTTTTGATATCTTTCAAATTTCTATAAATAAATAAATATTTATTTAAATAGGCTTTTTGTATGTAAAATTCACTTTATAAAATACCAAGATTTCTAATTTTCATTCATGGAGATAACATGGATAATTTTACATGGTTTAATGTAAGATTTTTGTCATTTTTTTTGGAAAATGCAGTTTAATTTTTTTTTTTTTAAATATCACTTTAACCACTAGATGGCCATAGACCTCCACTATAAGCTATTTGACTAACCAAACTGCATATATTCATATCTTCTCGTAATTGTAAACACACATTGATGGCCTAAGACATGAAAAGAGCGTTTTCTGTCACAATGTCAAAAAGTCATTAAATCATGTTTAATCTGGACTTCTCTGTGCTGCTCTTTGAGGTGGTGACCATAGACCTCCACTATATGACTGACAGACAAGAACGGTTTGATCTAAAAATATCAAACTTGAAAATACTGCGGAAACAAAGACGCCTACATATGGATGCTCTTGAGGTAAGATAAAACATATCGAAAATTAATTTCAAAGTGAACTATCCCTTTAAGCAGAACGGAGATAATGTAAAATCTTTGGTTTCAACGCTCCAGCCAAACACACTGACCCCAGAGGAAGAAAATCCCCGCATGTAACGGGATGATGAACGGCTGTGAGTCCGTAACACTTTCTCCGGAGGGGATTGAGATGCCAGAGTAATGGAAGACCACGACCAGAACTTCTCCCTCAGGCTAATGGGCCAGAAAGCCAAAGTTTCATTTTTAACAGACCTTTTGTCTCCTCCCCTCGAGCTCTTTGAGGAAACGAATAATGGCTTCGCTCACCTTAACGATCCACATCAGCGCAGCTTCACCTGTAATGCTGTTGATCCACGCGAGCGACTCGTGACGGATTCGCCAACTTGAATCTTTGGCATTTGCAACGCTGGAAGGAATGCATGAACAAATGATGAACATCTGTCACGTTAAAGAGGAGTCAAGGCTACACGGCAAAAGAAATATTTTTCTTGTTTTCAGTCCAAATATCTAAAAAGTCTTAAATCGAGATGCATTTACTAGATGAGTAAAATGACATAAGATACTGTCTTGTTTTCTGAGGGAAAAAAATCTAGATTAAGTGAGTTTTTACTTCACTTTAAAAAAAACTTTTTATCATCGTCTGGAATCGTTTAAAGCCGTTTGCACTGAAACTGTCTTTTGGACCTTGAACCGTTTGGTTCCCATTGAAGTCCATTATATGGAGAAAATCCTGGAATGTTTTCATCAAAAACCTTAATTTCTTTTCAACTGAAGAAAGAAAGACACGGACATCTTGGATGACATGGGGGTGAGTAAATTAAAAGTTTTTTTTTCAAAGTGAACTACTCCTTTAAAACAAGCAAAATGATCTCCCAATGGGGTAAGCATTAAAGCATATAATCTTGTTTCTGTTTGAATTAAGATTATTTTTAATTATTTTTATTTTTTATACCCATTGGCAGATAATTTAGCTTTTTTTTAAGCGACAACTCACTTCATTTAGATTTCATTTTACTCATCTAGTAAATGCATCTTGATTCAATATTTTTTAGATATTTGGAAACAAGACAAAAGCGTCCACTTCGAGGAGCTTGATGTGAAGTTTAGTTGAAATAAATCTGCAAGCGGAGCACAAACCCGTGGCACTCCACCGTTTGGATGGTGTGCGGTCGTCTCCGTGACCCTTATTCAACATGCACTTCTGAGCAGAACTTCAAACAGGTAAAGGGGTTAGTATGGCGGCGCCTGGGGCAGAAAGCAGCCCAACATCCAGCATAAATTCCCTTTGATGTGCAACTTTGATCAGAACCAGATATAGCCTAGTAATGCTGCAACCGGATTACATAACAGATATAACCAACCGCCACTGAGATGAACAGGAACGATAACGGACAGATTCCTGTTGGTATTACTGACCTACTTGGGTTTGAGTTCAAGTGCACCTGAAGCTCATACTTCTGAGTTGAACGATATTATAATATGGAAGTAGCCTATAAGCAAAACATTATATTAAACGACCTGACAAAATCATTCAAACTGCACTGAAAATGAACGAAGAAACTATTTTCTAATGCTTATTTATGTATGATAGGCTATTAAATGAAGGACATAATGTCATAAAGCAGCCATCGCTTCTTTAGATGGGCAAGTGAGTGAAACCCTCAATTTATTTCAACCAAATGTATTTTTATATTGTTTCCCATATAAATCCAATTCAAAACAAAGTAAAAAATTTACATCCATTTTTTATACCCCTTGTCCACCCTGTTATTATTTAGTCATCCCTGTTATCAGTTTGTCCACCCTGTTATTATTTTGTTCACACTGTTATCAGTTTGTCCACCCTGTTATTATTTAGTCATCCCTGTTATCAGTTTGTCCACCCTGTTATTATTTAGTCATCCCTGTTATCAGTTTGTCCACCCTGTTATTATTTTGTTCACACTGTTATCAGTTTGTTCACCCTGTTATTATGTTCTCAACCCCGTTATCAGTTTTTTCACCCAGTTATTATTTAGTCACCCCTGTTATCAGTTTGTCCACACTGGTATTATTTAGTCACCCCTGTTATCAGTTTGTCCACACTGGTATTATTTAGTCACCCCTGTTATCAGTTTGTCCACACTGTTATTATTTTGTTCACACTGTTATCAGTTTGTCCACCCTGTGATTATTTTGTCAACCCTGTTATTAGTTTGTCAACCCTGTTATTGGTTTGTCCACCCTGTTATTATTTAGTCACCCCTGTTATCAGTTTCTCCACCCTGTTATTATTTTGTTCACACTGTTATCAGTTTGTCCACCCTGTTATTATGTTCTCAGCCCTGTTATTAGTTTATCCACCCTGTAATTATTTTCTCAACCCTGTTATCAGTTTTTCCACCCTGTTATTATTTAGTCACCCCTGTTATCAGTTTGTCAACCCAGTTAGACATTTATCAATAATTTCAATAAACTAAATAAATACAAAAATTATTAAAATAATTTAAATAAAAATTATTTAAAGCAGCCTGCGAGTGACTTTTCATTTCTGCTGTCTATAATAGCACCTTATTATTAATTAAAATAGCCCTGCTAACAAAAATATAGTCTGTGTTCACAAAATTAAAAAAAATAAATTACAGTAATTCTGAACGTTCACAATGTGCAGTTTTTAAAATGCTTTAAAAAAATGTTCTCAGTTACGTGAATGTTAGAGAAAACATTAAGGAAACCTTGTCAACGCTTTGAAACAATAAACAACTTTGAGAGAATCTTTAGCCAACATTCTGAGAACATTCCCTGTTGCCAAGGTAGCATGTAAAATTTAAATAGTTTTTCTACATGGAGTAACAACAAGACAATTAGTTAAAATCCAGTGAGGTTGTGCAATATAATAAAATATAAATGACTAGAAATAGATATGATTAAATTTACCACTTGTACAGTAAACACAACTTTGCTTGGGCATTCATGTGCTCGTAACTCATAAATAGGACATTTTAGCATCCAATTGAAGCCGGCATTAGTATGAATTAAAACGAAGTTTACGAAACTTCCATCTATTCCCTTTTAATGAAAGCCCCCAAATATGATTGCCCCGGTGTCTGTGATTATCCTCACCAGGCTCAGAGTCGGTTGTGATAGATATATCTAATGATCAGTGTAATCTTCCGTTATCTCAGGAAAGGTTCACTTCACGTCACATTACTGCCAGTTTCCAACACAAATCTTTCAGGATTCTTGGCTAATGAGGCATCTGGAGTATTACAAACAGCAAGACATACAGTCGATATCTTCGTCAGCCAAAAAGAGCATGCAAAGCACAACAGGTGATGAGAAACAGTGATACAGGAGACGTCGGTGAAATGAATAAGGTCCAAATGCAGTTTCACTGTGAGATCTCATACGTCTCAGGTTAAGCACATGTAGGCTAAATCATTCATCGGGTAAAAACGATATAAATCCGCTCGTTTCGTGTCTTAGGCCATTACATTGATCAGTCATTCAATCATGTTTAATTTGGACTTCTCTGTGCATGCTCTTTGAGGTGGTGACCATAGACCTCCATTATATGACTGACAGACAAGAACGGTCGGTTTGACCTAAAAATATCAAAATTGAAAATTCTGCGGAAACAAAGACACCTACATCTTGGATGCCCTTGAGGTAAGATAAAACATACCAAAAATTAATTTCAAAGTGAACTATCCCTTTAAATGCATTGTGCAACCGCCTGATTTAGATGTCTATCTGAAGTCTGACTACATCTAAGCCGTACTCAAAGTCTCTCATTGTCAAGCGGATGATCGTTTCCTTCACATATCTGTAATATTAAGCCAGGTGTGTTATAAAGACTGCAGTTTAATTAACTCACATGATTATTGTTGATCAATTAGTTTAATGACACTCACAGCAACATTATGAATTGAATTCTGTTTCAGAAAGAAGCCATTAGTTTGGGATAATGACAGAAGAGAAACAGCGCGTTCTCAACCAAAGAACAGGACATGCACTGAATTACAGATTTCTCTTCTGCTCAACTTTGTGTGGAAATCAATTCAATTGGGCTATTCTTCCAAATACTGGTGTGCTGTGGAAGTTTTAGTTCGTTTAGAAACCTCAGTATACTGTTGAAAAGTATGAGGTCAATAAAATTGTATTAAAGAATCTTTTTTTTTTCTTCAGCAAGGACACATTAAAGTAAATACATTTATAATGTCACAAAAGATTCTATTTCAAATAAACACTGTTCTTTAGAACTCTCTATTCATCTCAGAATCCTGAGAAATTAAAAATATATCACGGTCGGTTTCCTCAAAAATATTAAACGTTTTCCACATTGATAATAATCACAAATGTTTCTTGAGCATCAGATCATCATGATTTAGGATCATGTGACACTGAAGACTGGAGTAATGATGATGAAATCACAGGAATAAATTACACTTTACTGTATGAAAACAGTGTTTTACATTATAATAATATTTCACACTTTTTGATCAAATAAATGCATGAGCTCTTTCAGAAACATTCAAAATCTTTTAAACGCTATAGTGTTAATATAAAGGTCATGCATATTTAATAACCTTCTCAGCCCTCTATTTATTAACTGTAAATGCAAATCAATTGATGTATCCTCAAATCTGTAAAACCATCTGAATTGATCACTTGTTATATCATGAAATTGCTCCTACAATAATCAAAGTCTTTATGAATCTTGATTTGGGACAACAGTCTGCATGTTACGAGTTTCTGAACGGCTAATGTAATTAATGTCACTTTTAACAAATGGTCTAAATAATCGTGCATCATCTGTTTCTCTCATTCTCTTAATTCATTTTGTGCTGAAACAAGATCAATTTGAGAGGTAATTTAGTGAAAAGTGATGACGAATGAAACGATTAGAGTTTAGAATTATAACTTCATAAAATGGATTGTGCTTGAATGGTTTATTATCTGTATTAAAGTCAATGAAGGTTCATGAGGTGATTTTATAAATCGCTGTATCATGATTAAAAGTGCGTTGGTTATTATTAGTGTTTTTCTTTTAGTTTATTTTTTTTATCCATACCATTACAGCTTCATCAATATCATAAAAAAATAGATTACATATATCTATGTGCCAATTCAAAAAAAATTGAGCATTGCTATTATCACTCTCCAAATCATCTAAAAACCGAAGGCTTCTGATGATTGACCTTGTTGAATGGTTAATCTGCTTTATTATCTTCCTCTGGACGTGCATTTTTGGAAATTCTCTTTGAAAGAAATGAATTAATGTTCGGAATTAATAAAAAATGCTGCTAATGTTTCAGATGGACAAACAAAGGCCTAAAAACATGATCTGTCTTGTAAACAAGCATAAAATCAAGACAATTTGCTCTTTGTCTTATTCTATTTGCACATCATTTAGTGTTTTCTGAGGGTTTTGTTTGCGCTGCTGCGATTGTTCGTCATCATGAACAGACAGAAAATGAAGGTGTTGCTTCATTCCTGCGACTCAAAATTCAGTAAACTCCAAGGCACTCTCTCTGGAACGATTAAAACGCCTTTATTGTTATGGCTTGGTCATCTTAAACCTTTAAAACACTCGATTCGGCATGCAGGCCTTCGTCAAGGAGCCAAAAGGAGACAGTTTGAGTCCGAGGAATAACACGTGGATAAGATTTGAGAGCAATATTCCTGTAGCTCAATCAGTTCGATTAACACAATCTCACCCCAAGAAGTCATATAACTGACGTCTTGGGACGTCTTTTGACCATATACGTCAACATCAGCCTTTTTAGGGTAGCGGTTACATGACGATCCCGGGCCGTCATACAACTGACACTTTAAAGGATTAGTTCAATTTTGAAAAAACTTTTGCCGATAATTTACTCGCCCCCATGTCATCCAAGATGTCCGTGTCTTTCTTTCCTCAGTCGAAAAGAAATTAAGGTTTAAGAGTCTATTCCTGTAAACAACAACCTGAGAGAAAAACACATTACACATAAATCATGTGAACTAAAGAACGACTTGACAATATCACGTCAAGCTGAATCAATAAACTCGGCTGTACTGATTAATAATGGCTCGGAGCATGTGAGACGCTTGTCATATTCCTTCACGCTGTAATTGGTCCCGACCGGAGTTGTGTGACGCTCATGATGTCCACGCAGCGTCTGATCTTACAGACGAACATCAAGCCCTCAGGACACACAAACCACACGCCAAAAACCTGGAACATCCTCCAACGCTCCTGAAACGAGGAGCAATAAAACTGACCCAAACGAGTCTCGAGATATTAAAGATTTGCTTTTGCTGGTTTGGGTTATGGTTATGAACTTAAAAAGGTTGTATAAGGTGATTTTTGCAAATATTTCAAATGTCTGACTTTAATTACATCTGTGTTTCGGTGTGTGAGACGACGCAGGGTCAAAAGGTCAAGGTTTGTTGTCCCTGAATCGACATTAAAAGGACGTTTCATTGACCGGCACTTAAAAAAAAAAGGTCAAATAAATGTCGCAATACATGAGATTAGGTCACAAAATAAAAATCAATTAGATATTCTGGGAGTTTTAGACTCTTCATTATTAATGAAATCCCCAACCTCTTCGTTTATATTATATTCTCACAAATTTGATTTGTTTCAACACACCAATGGTTCTGTGGGATTCAGTTGCCGATTAAAAAAACGGATCATAAATCTAAAGGGATCAGAATAATAACATCATGCTGATCCTGTGTTTTGCACAGACCATGATTGTAATCATTTTGTGTTCTCATCCATATAAAGGAATAAAAAACAACAATAGCAATAATCTTATAAGATTTTTATAATCTTAATCTTTTGTATTTTTGGAATACAAATACCATGATACCATAATAAATTTAGCTCAGTTTGAAGTGCAGACAACATTTAAAAAGTGACATTTTCTGTTTCTACTACTGTAAGAAAACATTTAAGATTATTAAGTTGAGAATGGAGAATGCAATAAGCTCGTTCCAAAAAAAAAAAAAAAGTGTTGGTTATAATTATTTTTCATCTAAAATAGATTGAATTTACTATTTTAGCCAATATTTGTGTGCTTTTAATTTTAGTGCCTCAACATTTTTAAAATGTCACTTTTCGGAATGTTCAGAAATCATTCAAAAGTAACATGTCAGCAAGATTCTAAAATGGAATGTTTACTTAATGTTCACATAAAAAAAATGTTTTTTTTTTAAACATTTAAAAAACTGGACAGTTTGAACATTCAAAAATAACGTTATTACGTCATTCCTAAATTAGAGCATTAGCAAAATGTCCCACCTAAAATTAATTACTCACACACCAGATATAATGTGTGCTATTGTGTCACTAGTGTGATCAGGACACTATAGTTCATTTCTGCAAAATAAAGTAAACTGGGACATATTACACCCAATAATTCTTCATACAGAGACTACCAGTAAAGATTGGGAGCAGAAATGATTCGGACACTTTGAGCTGATCATGTTTTGCTGAAGTGTGTTTTCTGTAATCACACACACACTGAACAACATGAAGCATTGATTAGTCACTGGTTGAGCTAAACTGGTATTATCTAATCAGATATTCAACATAATTCATGTGTGAGAGTCCAACAGAAGGACCAAAACCAGTCAAATATCCACTGATCTGAGAACTGAGTTCTGCTCATGTTCATCACCCATAACGTGAGACATGTCTGAATACGTTTGGGTTTGATGTATATGTGTAGGTGTTGATCCAGCATCTCATACAGGGTTCGCCTGGTTTACTGGTCTCCTCCCATCACTCCCTGTGGAATAAGTGGCAGGCCAATTTCAACCTTTGTGCATCTCACACCACCTGCGGTGAAAAATGACCCGTTTGCTTGCTGGCTCTTTGTCAGCATCCACTTTGTCCTTGACCTGCCATTTTCCAAAAGAGAGGACGCGTGGGAAATTACTAAAGCGCAACAGGCTGTCATGATGTGACAAAAGACTATTAACCTTTGAGCGGGAATGGATGTTTCTCCATTCAGGCGCCGGCAGGAGTTCCCGGCATGAGGGATACGACTCGCTCATGTGGGAGAGCGATGGTCCTCGTGTCCCGTCATCGACCAATCAGAGTCTGACTCAATCAAACTCTCATCGCAAACAACCATAATGGATATTAAAAGCACTAGAGCCAGACCGATATATCGGTAGACCGATATTATCGGCCAATATTAGGCATTTTCCAAACTATGGGTATCGGCAGTTATAATGGCCGATAAATTAATATTTCAAAAATAAAATAAAAACATACAAAACGCGCTTGAACCATGTCATGAGTGTTGGAATTGTATGGTTTGTCCACCAGAGGGCACTCTACACCAACACTCGTTAAGTTGGTCACGATACATACATCGCTTGAATAACTATTAAAAGAACATCCCCATCAGTTCTCTTAACTCAAATAAGCATGACAAAATTTGTGACTAATCATGTCCAGTTTAAAATAAATAAATAAAATATCGGGCGATATATCGGAATATTGGATTTTAAATGGTAAATCCCCCAAAAAAATGGTTTAAAATGGCCCAAAAATATTTTTATCGGTATCGGCCTTCAAAATCCTTTATCGGTCTGGCTCTAAAAAGCACCTTACAATTCAGAAGAAATGACGAAAAATGAGGTAATTGGCCATTCTGGGACTGTATATGTCAGATCTATGACCTATAATACAAATATTGTTAAGTCTTTATTGTTAACTACACACCGCACAACACGATGACGTGTTTATAAGTGCGAACGTTACATGAAGTTCTAGTAGGGGAATATACGTATATAACAGCACTAAGGTATAAAACTAGTTTTATTAAAGCTGCAGTCCACAGCTTTTCCTCTTTGTCGCCATCTCTGTTCGAAATCTGCAATTGCAGTTATTCGAGGGCATTTTGAGCTGAAACTTCACATACACATTCTGGGGACATCAGAGACTTTTGTTTATACTTGTTTCATGTTTTTCGATCTGTAAATAAACTGCACTTGGGATGTCTTCACCATCGTCTTCTATCTTCCACACTGATTTTGCATATTTCAACTTGAAATTCGGGTCTTCATGCAAACTCATGTCATCTTGACGACTGTTTTGATGACTCATGCTTTTCTCAGGTGCTTTTCTGAACATCAAGGAGTTCAACATGCCCAATGACTGTATGGTTTCGCTCTATGGAAGAAAGAAAAGGCCATATAGGTGTGGAGAGTAATTGATGACCGAATATAATGCGTGAACTATTTCTTTAATGGATTTTAATCAGAGTTTTAATCTGGTTTCAGTTCTGAAGGTTGAACCAAATTATCCAGCAGTTCAGTTTCACTTCTGGATCAAAAGCCACGATCTGCCCAGCTGGACGCATCCGCAAATGTCCAAAAAAATGGCAAAATTTGAAACCCCTCCTCTCCTTTATTCTTCTGGCTGTCCTTGCGTTGAGAAACACACACTGAAACCGTGACGGCATACAGAGGAAAACTGCAGAAAACCAGGCATGGAGAGGATGAAAGCCAACGCTCTACTTCCCGGGATCTCTGCGACTGCTCATCGTCTCCCAGCGGATCGTGTGTGTGTGTGTGTGTGTGTGTGTGTTCACCCAACAACATCAAACAGCAGATGTTCAGCCCAGAAAATCCTTCGGAGAAATCAGTCGTCTTCCAGCGTGCCAAGAGAAGCGAAAATGTGAAAAATAAATGCAGAGATGTAAACATAACGTAATCCTCTCACACTGTAATATTCACTGGACCTGCAGGAACATCACGGCTCTCAAACTCAAAGCTAATGTCTTACATAAACCAGCGAAACTAGACTTTTACACATGCATTCTGACGGAAATGAGAGTTATGGCTTACAAGCATATTCTTCTCCAGGAATCGTTCATGCATGCAACTTTCAAGAATACAAGTTGTCTAAGCATCAGCATTCCCCTGGTTACCGCGGATGAGGTAACAAACTAGTTTCCATGGTGACTCAGCAAGTGGATGGGATTTTGAGGGTTTTTTAACCTTGATTATCAGCGGCAGGAGCGTTTCTAACGTCTTGATTTATTTCACACCTGACTGGAGTTTTAGTTAGCATTGCAAAACGTGACGGATTTAAACTTCGAAAGTCCATCAGGGAATCGGTTTGATCTGAAATTGCATCTCTGAAATTGGTCCCAACCAAAAGTAAATTGGCAGTGATAAGACTCGGTTTTATTTTCATTCTTCTCAGGACATCTTCACAGATTGAATAAGTTCTGGGCCGAGAGATTAAAAAAACTTGTGAGGCCAAAATAAGCAGAACAAATCATCTGATCATCAGATCCATCCATCCATCTGAACAAATAATGCATATAATCACGTTTTCAATTGATACACAATACTTTGCATAATCATTAAATGCCTAATCTATCTATCTATCTATCTATTTATCCATTTATCCATCCATCCATCCATCATCCATCCATCCATCCATCATCCATCCATCATCCATCCATCCATCCATCATCCATCCATCCATCCATCATCCATCATCCATCCATCATCCATCCATCATCCATCCATCCATCATCCATCCATCATCCATCCATCCATCATCC
>NC_142774.1:41402500-41480000 GCF_988280905.1 Pimephales promelas | reverse complement strand
CAACCAGTCACAGCACCCTAGAGTCATGGCAGTGGACTTAACCAAGCAACAGCCTAGCATTCACCCAGAATACTGTACCTTAGCAACATCCTAGTAAACACGTAGGAATCCCCTTGCAATAATAAAACATAACACCATAGCAACGACCTAATAACCACCCAACCAAACAACTGCCAAGCATTCACCCATGTAATCACTCAGAACACCCTAGCAACCACCCACTTGAGCATTCACCCAGAATACTGTACCTTAGCATTGTTAGCAACATCCTAACCACCAAGGAACCCCCTTGCAATTCCCCAGAACACCATAGCAACAACCTAATATCCACCCACCTTAGCAACTCCCAAGTATTCACCCTTGTAATCACCCAGAATACCCTAGCAACCACCCACTCTAGCATTCACCCAGAATACTGTACCTTAGCAACATCCTAGTAAACACCTAGGAATCCCCTTGTAATCACCCAGAACATCATAGCAACAACCTAATAACCACCCACCTTAGCAACTGCCAAGCATTCACTCAGAACACCCTAGCAACCACCCACTCTAGCATTCAACCAGAATACTGTACCTTGGCAACATCCTAGTAACCACCTAGGAATCCCCTTGCAATCCCCCAGAACACCAAAGCAACGACCTAATTACCACTGACCCTAGCAACTGCCAAGCATTTACCCTTGTAATCACCAAGAACACCCTAGCAACCACCCACACGAACATTTACCCACTATACTGTACCTTAGCAACACTCACTCAGAACACCCTAGCAACAAACTAATTACCACCGACCCTAGCAACTGCCAAGCATTTACCCTTGTAATCACCAAGAACACCCTAGCAACCACCCACACGAACATTTACCCACTATACTGTACTGTACCTTAGCAACACTCACTCAGAACACCCTAGCAACAACCTAATTACCACCGACCCTAGCAACTGCCAAGCATTTACCCTTGTAATCACCAAGAACACCCTAGCAACCACCCACACGAACTTTTACCCACTATACTGTACCTTAGCAACACTCACTCAGAACACCCTAGCAACAACCTAATTACCACCGACCCTAGCAACTGCCAAGCATTTACCCTTGTAATCACCAAGAATACCCTAGCAACAACCACCCACACGAACTTTTACCCACTATACTGTACCTTAGCAACACTCACTCAGAACGGCCTAGCAACAACCTAATTACCACCGACCCTAGCAACTGCCAAGCATTTACCCTTGTAATCACCAAGAAATCCCTAGCAACCACCCACACAAACATTTAACCACTATACTGTACCTTAGCAACACTCACTCAGAACACCCTAGCAACAACCTAATTACCACCGACCCAAGCAACTGCCAAGCATTTACCCTTGTAATCACCAAGAACACCCTAGCAACCACCCACACAAACTTTTACCCACTATACTGTACCTTAGCAACACTCACTCAGAACACCCTAGCAACAACCTAATTACCACCGACCCTAGCAACTGCCAAGCATTTACCCTTGTAATCACCAAGAACACCCTAGCAACCACCCACACGAACTTTTACCCACTATACTGTACCTTAGCAACACTCACTCAGAACACCCTAGCAACAACCTAATTACCACCGACCCTAGCAACTGCCAAGCATTTACCCTTGTAATCACCAAGAACACCCTAGCAACCACCCACACGAACTTTTACCCACTATACTGTACCTTAGCAACACTCACTCAGAACACCCTAGCACCAACCTAATTACCACCGACCCTAGCAACTGCCAAGCATTTACCCTTGTAATCACCAAGAATACCCTAGCAACAACCACCCACACGAACTTTTACCCACTATACTGTACCTTAGCAACACTCACTCAGAACACCCTAGCAACAACCTAATTACCACCGACCCTAGCAACTGCCAAGCATTTACCCTTGTAATCACCAAGAACACCCTAGCAACCACCCACACGAACTTTTACCCACTATACTGTACCTTAGCAACACTCACTCAGAACACCCTAGCAACAACCTAATTACCACCGACCCTAGCAACTGCCAAGCATTTACCCTTGTAATCACCAAGAATACCCTAGCAACAACCACCCACACGAACTTTTACCCACTATACTGTACCTTAGCAACACTCACTCAGAACGGCCTAGCAACAACCTAATTACCACCGACCCTAGCAACTGCCAAACATTTACCCTTGTAATCACCAAGAACACCCTAGCAACAACCCACACGAACATTTACCCACTATACTGTACCTTAGCAACACTCACTCAGAACGGCCTAGCAACAACCTAATTACCACCGACCCTAGCAACTGCCAAGCATTTACCCTTGTAATCACCAAGAACACCCTAGCAACCACCCACACGAACATTTACCCACTATACTGTACCTTAGCAACACTCACTCAGAACACCCTAGCAACAACCTAATTACCACCGACCCTAGCAACTGCCAAGCATTTACCCTTGTAATCACCAAGAATACCCTAGCAACCACCCACACGAACATTTACCCACTATACTGTACTGTACCTTAGCAACACTCACTCAGAACACCCTAGCAACAACCTAATTACCACCGACCCTAGCAACTGCCAAGCATTTACCCTTGTAATCACCAAGAACACCCTAGCAACCACCCACACGAACTTTTACCCACTATACTGTACCTTAGCAACACTCACTCAGAACACCCTAGCAACAACTTAAAGCTGAGTTTAATCACAACAGATCTTCTTCAGAAACCGTCCCTATCTAGTAATCACTCATTGTTTAAACGAGACACACTGTGGTCATGTGCTTCTGCTGGCAGTGTTAGAGTGAATGTGGGACGCTCGTTCTCTCTGACAGGATCCTACAGGCTGCTATTAGACGTAATTACAGTAGCAGAGGAACGCAGGCGGGGTAATTATTGAGGTGCTGATGTCAGAGGGGCATCGCTCAACTTAACGACCCCACGGCAGCGCGACCGACTGCTCAATAATGTGGTCAGTGACCAGAAACAAACCAATGAGAACCTCCTGCAGACGGTGTTTGGACAATTACGTCAAACTTTAAAACGTCTAAATGCCATTCGTTGGATCGAGACTGGATGATGGCACCACAAAACACATTTGAATGATTTATCGATTAAAACCATAAAATAAAAGTTACAATTAAAATACTTTTCAAATACGGAAATGTAATAATCAGATATGGTAACCCGTAAGCCAATCACATAACGTCTGGTTATGATGTGTGTTATTCGCCAGCTCAGCCGCGTCGAACTTCCGCTGTAAACACACGTATGATGCGAAAATGAAACCATTGAGCGAAACACCGGAGTGAACATGGCTGACCGAGTTTTGCTGCCATCCAAGTCATCCAAGATGTCCACGTCTTTCTTTCTTCAGTCGAAAAGAAATTAAGGTTTTTGATGAAAACATTCCAGGATTTTCTCCATATAATGGACTTCAATGGGGACCAAACAGTTCAAGGTCCAAAAGACAGTTTCAGTGCAAACTGTTCAAAGGGCTTCAAACGATTCCAGACGACGAATAAGGGTCTTATCAAGCGAAACGATCGCTCATTCAAAAAAAAAAATAGTCAATTCGTTCGTTTCGGATGACTCGGAAAAAGATTTTTTTGACATTTTGATGAACGAGTTCAAACAGGAGAATCACGAACGCGCATCACAGAACAGAGCAAGGCAAGCATTTGAGCTTATAAAACTTAAACTTTGTTATTTATTTATTTATTAAATGAGCGATCGTTTCGCTTGATAAGACCCTTATTCATCGTCTGGAATCGTTTAAAGCCCTTTGAACAGTTTGCACTGGACGTTGAACCGTTTGGTCCCCATTGAAGTCCATTATATAAAGAAAATCCTGGAATGTTTTCATCAAAAACCTTAATTTCTTTTCGACTGAAGAAAGACAGACATGGACATCTTGGATGACATGGGGGCGAGTAAATTATCAGCAAAAGTTTTTTCAAAAGTGAACTACTCCTTTAAGTTGGCAAGGCTTAAACTTTTGTTTTTCGATGCAGCACTGGCCCATTGACGCCACGGGTCATCCACGTTTGTTAATGCTAATTCTCTCACAAATTTTTGTTAGAATTCATAAAAACGTTACCAGTCGTTACGATTTCACTTGCTAATCGCTGACTTGACTAACGACATGTGAAGTGTTTAACACTAAGTATTTCTATTCTGTGTGTGTGTGTGTGTGTGTGTGTGTAGCGAGTTTCTGGACAGCTCTATTGATTTGTTCCAGCATTTCTTGGCAGACTGATGCCTGGGAACTCCTGAGAAATAACAAACAAGAGCAGAGAGGCATTCGCTCAGCTAAACACACACACACACACACACACACACACACACCTCTCTGGGACCCAATGAAATCCTTCACCATCTCCTTAGTTGATAGATTTTTAAAAATAAAACATCCTTCAGAGTTTCGCTTTAAGAGTGAGAGACAGTCGTTTCAGAAGATGACCGATAAATCTCTGCTTCTCGTGTCTTTGTGGCGAATCTGTGATTAATATTCTTCAGCCTTTGCGTCAATCAGTTGCACATTTGTCTTTAATCGGGCTCGATGTTTTGCAGAAACGCTGCATTTGTCCTGTTTTGTGCTGGAATGGGAATGTGAGATCCTGAGATTGGGATGATCAGAGGGAATGCCGCACTAACATGATCCTAAAGACACATATGAATGAATCTGAAGGCTTTTAAAATATTATTAATATATATATAATATATCCCTATAGGGATCGATGGCTGGTCTGGATATAGCACTTTATGCATAGCATCATAATAGGAAAATAATGCAACAAAGTTTGCATATTTTGCATTATTTGCATGTTGCATTAAACAACAGCATCATAAGTCCAGCTTAAGTGATGGTTCATTTTTGTTTTTAATTCATTTAATTTATTGCATAACTCATATACCAGTTCAGGGAAGTTATTGTGTCACAACGAACAAACAATAATACCTAGAAAACATAAATATCCTTGGTTTGCATACATAGAATTTTGTAATTATACATGCACAAAAATGAAAGAAAAGCATAATAATAAGGTCAAGTCACATCTTTGTGATTTATAAGTCTAAGGGACGTCTTGTAGTTCATTTATCTATAGCCGCTCTGGAGAAAACCGTGATGTCATCGTCCAGCTCAGTCCAGTTCTCATGTAATCATGTATATCAATAATATTGTTGAATATTGCATTTTTTGTGTAATGTGATTTTAAATTCTGTTTCCCGATAAAGTGATTCCCCTGAACTTCTAAAAACAGAGCCGAAATAAGTTTCCTGCGATCGCTAATGAGTTTCATTGAACGCCGCCGGTGAGCCAGAGAGAATATCTGCCGTTCATAATGATGCGAACCTTCAAAGTGTGTGTGGAGCTGGCAGGTCACACACGGGCCGTGGGTTTAATGAGGCTTCCTTCGCCATCAGGGTAAAAACATATTTATTCTTCATCGGTTTTGTGTTCTTCTTCATCTCCGTTTCTCGTGTGTTTGCTGGAATGCGTCTCTATAACACGCGTTGTGTTCATCGTGCAAATTATATGCAAAAAAGTAGTTTTTACGTGCATGATATGCATCTTTATTGCGTGTAATACACACACACACCAAACCACTAATCCTACCTTCAAATTTTTGAGGAAACGGTGATACATTTTGTTTTTCAAGATTCTTTGATGAATAGAAAGTTCAAAAGAACAGCGTTTATTTCAAACTAAAATATCTCGGAAAACTATAAATGTATTTAATTTAATATCACCTTGTTAAATAGAAGTTTTAATTCAGGTAAAAAAGTGTCATGTATGTGCTATATGAAATAAAAATCACTTGTATCAAAACGTACTTAGTATTGATGCAAATATATGAGGGTTGGCCATTGTGATTAAACAGTGACATTTTCCAGACGTGGCAGAAAACTAACTTGGATTGGCACCAAAAGCTTTATTCTGTAATGGTTTTCTGGCCCATTAACAGCAGCAGATCAGTATTCATCCGTCAGTCTGGGTCCCTCACAGCTGGTGAAGGTTTGGTCCGCTGGGCCACAGATGGTTCTGTCACATTCATCGCGGCGGGCGTCTGACCCCGAGCCCTCCTGTGAGCCAGTGCTGGTCTGGAGGACACCGCAGTCTGGTCACTGACACTGACCTGAGACCAGTCAACAATACTGGCAAAGCATCAATGCAAAATATAACAATAACCACAGAAATGTAGCTGCGAGAAGCGACGATGGCTTATAGGCCTTTAAGCAGACATGTAAAAAAGTACTGTTTTATTTAGCATTCATGTAATTAGATGATTTATAGCCATCGTTTTTCAAGCCTTTTTTCACCTTTATAACATTCAAAGTGTCCATAAAAGTTGCTTCTTTAGAGTAATGTGACACATGTGCACACCCAATTTCTGGAAGTTCTATGCAAATTAGGGAGAAAGATGGCCATTTTCAGCCATCTAATGGGTGTTGCCATAGAAATACAGTGTTTTACAACTTTTTAACAGTTATAGACTCACTTATGGGCCGATCTACAATGAAAGTTTTCATGCTGATTTAGACTCGTGTGCCGCATGTGCTTACCCAATGATGAGACGTTCTGAGTTTTCATTTAGGAATGATTGGCTTTTTGGTTGGACTTGGCTTTAGTTTGCCCTTTCTCTAAAGGACACAGCTATAGCTATCCAACAGCCAAACTTTAACAATTCTTTTGATAATTGTTGACTTAGAGAGTATGTACGTATGTATGTATAGAGTTTTTAATCGAGGCTGAGCCAACAACAACATAGTTTGCGAAACTTGATTTTTTAAAATAATCTCAAATTTTTAACAAATTATTTGATTGACAGCGGCGGTAAGAGGCAAAGTCACTTAGAATGAGGATTTCTACTATGACATATAACAGATGTCGGCAAAAAATTGCAATGCAGTTTAGTCCAATGCAATGCAATTCAATGCAAAGCAATGAAATTCAATGGAATGCAATGCAATGCAATTCAATTCAATGCAAACCAAAGCAATTCAATTCAATGCAATGCAATTCAATGCAAACCAAAGCAATTCAATTCAATGCAATGCAATTCAATGCAATGCAATTCAATGCAAACCAATGCAATTCAATGCAATTAAATTTAATGCAAACCAATGCAATTTACTGCAATTCAATGCAAAGCAATTAAATTCATTGCAATGCAATTCAATTCAATGCAAACCAATGCAATTCAATTTAATGCAAACCAATGCAATTCAATGCAAAGCAATTCAATTCAATGCAATGCAATTCAATTCAATGCAAACCAATGCAATTCAATGCAAACCAAAGCAATTCAATTCAATGCAAATCAATGAAATTCAATGCAAACCAATGCAATTCAATTCAATGAAAAGCACTGAAATTCAGCAGAATGCAATTCAAAAAATTCGACGAAAAGTTTTGAGACACACAAATGTCATATGACTTCAGAAAACATGAAAAAGTTCTGTGGACTAATACTTTGTTTAAGTCTATTTCAAGGTCTTGGACTGCTTCCTTTATTCCTCATTAAGCTGATTCCTCTTTTTCACAGGATGTTGATGTGTTTCTGAAGAATTACAAGAGCAAACAGTGTGAATGAGTGAGATGCATTAGTTTGTGTGCAAACACACTGTAAAACTCCAACCCAAACACACTGGCATACGTCACACAAATCACAAGATCTACAACATCTCTGGGTTCTGCTACTCATGTCATGCAAATGCTTTAAACATCATCAAATTAAAGACATTAAAATGATATTACACATGTGCTATTCTTCTAACTATTCATGTTCCTGACAGAAAAAACAACACATTAATAAATCAGTGATTAATATTATCTAGGTATCTTTGAACTAATTAAATGAATGATAAAATACTGCTGGATAAAGAAAAAAAAAGTCATAACGAGTCTGAAATATGAAATAATTTTTCTCTCGGCATGACTCTCTAAAAATGAAAAGTGTTTTCCTTATTTCCAGTAATTAGGTCTGTCTATAAACCCCAAAGAGGCCAATTAATTCTGCAATAAACTCTTCAGTGAATCTAAAGACAAAAGTGTGTTTTAGTCCAAATCCATCTTTAGCCAAACTTCACGTTTCTCTCTTGTAACGGTTCATCACGAGGGTCGTTGCTCTATTTGTGTGCCTTAATGGTTCATGAGCGTCTCGGACAAACATGGGTTTAGTAAACAACGATTTTCAATCCGTGAGGCTTTGTATTTAATTTTGCACCGGTTATAGTAAAATTGTTTATATTTTGTCTTAGATAGTAAGTAAGGCTTTCATTTCTTAAGACCTTCATTAGTCCTCCATTGCATTTCGTTTGACAGATTTATTGTTCTGATTTTGGTGTGATGATGGAAACTTTCAGCTACACTACCTGCCAAAAGTTTGGAATAATTATGAGGTTTTTGAAAGCATACAGTAAAAACAGTGATTTTTTTTTTTTTTTTAGACAAAAAACGTTATCCTTTTCGGATATAGATCTTATATAATTGAGAGCACAGACAGGCAATAAACGTTCATTGTAAACCCTTTGGGCTGAACAATAACAGCGTTCATTTAACATTCAAACGTTTTGAGCGTATTTCGTCTGAGGGCTTTTCATTCCCGCTGAACAGCTCGTGATGAGGTCATAATTCCTCCTTGATGGCTCCATCTCTAATGTTCTGTGATTGATGGACCCTCTTCAGGAGCTCCAGTGGGTTTAATGGACATGACTGGGTCCAAACTGCACTCAAGAGCTTTTGGAAGAGACCAAATGCAACGTGGACAGATGCCAAACTACAGCTGGTCTTTAGACCTTTACAGGACGGCACACGTGATAAATACTGTGAACTGGCATTACGTTTCACCGCGAGCAGAAAGACACCGCAATATATGCAGATGTAGAGCTGTGATCTGACCATCCTTCACTTCAAATCTCAGGCTGAATCGCTGACTCTTAATATCTTTAGACACTCGAACAGTTCTTTAGACATGGAAAAGGAGAAAGAGAATGCTTAAAAAGTGCTTCTGTGCCACATCTGCACAGAAAATCTGCTCAATAATCATAAGCACCCGATAAACACCACTCAAAACAACCTAGCAACATGATAAACAACAATAAACAACACTCAAAACACTCGAGAAGCCATAAAATAACATGACTAACAACACTCAAAATAACCAAGCAATGGCAGAGCAACATGATAAACAAGTCAAAACATCCGAGTGCATAGCAACATGATAAACAACACTCAAAACACCCTAGCAACTGCATAGCAACATGATAAACAACACTCAAAATACCCTGACAACCACATAGCAACATGATAAACAACACTCAAAACACCTCTTAAAACTGCATAGCAACATGATAAACAACACTCAAAACACCCTAGCAACTGCATAGCAACATGATAAACGACACTCAAAATACCCTGACAACCACATAGCAACATGATAAACAACACTCAAAACACCTCATAGCAACTGCACAGCAACATGATGAACAACACTCAAAACACTCTAGCAACCACATAGCAACACTCAAAACACCTTGTAGCAACATGATAAACAGCACTCAAAACATCCTAGCAACCGCATAGCAACATGATAAACAACACTCAAAACACTCTAGCAACCGCATGTAAACATGATAAACAACACTCAAAACACTTTAGCAACCGCATAGCAACATGATAAACAACACTCAAAACACTCTAGCAACCGCATAGCGACATGATAAACAACACCCAAAACACTCTAGCAACCGCATAACAACATGAAAAACAACACTCAAAACACTCTAGCAACCGCATAGCAACATGATAAACAGTTAAAACACCCTGACAAACACATAGCAACATGATAAAGAACACTTAAAACACCCTAGCAACCTCATAGCAACATGATAAACAACACTCAAAACACCTTGTAGCAACATGATAAAAAAACACTCAAAACACCCTAGCAACTGCATAGCAACATGATAAACAACACTCAAAACACCCTGACAAACATAGCAACATGATAAAGAACACTTTAAACACCCTAGCAACCTCATAGCAACATGATAAACAACACTCAAAACACTCTAGCAACCGCATGGCAACATGATAAACAACACTCAAAACACCTTGTAGCAACATGATAAAAAACACTCAAAACACCCTAGCAACTGCATAGCAACATGATAAACAACACTCAAAACACTCTAGCAACCGCATAGCAACATGATAAACAGTTAAAACACCCTGACAAACACATAGCAACATGATAAAGAACACTTAAAACACCCTAGCAACCTCATAGCAACATGATAAACAACACTCAAAACACTCTAGCAACCGCATGGCAACATGATAAACAACACTCAAAACACCTTGTAGCAACATGATAAAAAAACACTCAAAACACCCTAGCAACTGCATAGCAACATGATAAACAACACTCAAAACACCCTGACAAACATAGCAACATGATAAAGAACACTTTAAACACCCTAGCAACCTCATAGCAACATGATGAAGTCAAAACACCCTAACAACCACATAGCAACATGATAAACAACACTCAAAACACCCTATAGCAACTACAAAGCAACACGATAAATAGGCGAAATACACTGACAACCGCGTAGCACGATGATAGACAACACTCAAAACACCGCTGCTGATAGTACTCACCATGCAACCTCTGGTGTCCCTCAGTTTCTTATGTTGTCCAGGTAAGGGTTAGCTGTGTCCAGGTAAGGGTTAAAGCCCTCCAGCTGTCTCCAGGTAAGGGTTAACTGTGTCCAGGTAAGGGTTAACTCCCTCCAGCTGTGTCCAGGTAAGGGTTAACAGTAACACCCTCCAGCTCTGACCTGTGAAGCCCAACACGAGGATTACACAACATATCTGTGCTCACACAAGCTTCAGGTCTCGGCTAAAGGGATTGAATCTTCCTCGCTAACAGTGCAGATCACACTCTCTAATCCATTTAAATCTGTAAATAATCTGGCACTGAGCTTTGTCTGTCCACACAATCCCACACGAAACCTGAGGTCAGGTGATCAGAGACTTCTGTCTGTCTCCCCAGATCAGGGTTAAAGAATAGAGCAAACAGAGCCTTTGCGATCACTGGCCCTGTGGAACAGCCTAACAGTTTATATCAGAGCGGCTCAATCTCGAAATTATAGGTTTTTAAACCAACAAAAACATATAATAGATTCAACTCAATGTTGTAAGTATAATTTAAGTTGACATGAATTATACAGCCAATTTGATTATACTTTGAACTTTATTTGTGGAAATTATTTTCAGTGTATTCATTTTTCATACAAATATTATTCATACAATATTATAATACGATATTTATTAAGATGTTCAAATGAACTTTTTATCATTTTATATTTTCAGATTTCATTCTAAATTTAGTTAACGTACTTTTGTTTATTAGTTTTTGCCATAATCTATACATTAACATTAATTTCATGTCAGTGTTGATTTTGTATTATTTATATACTATTAAAGTTTGTATTCAAATTTTCATATTAACTCTATTTTTATATTCTGTTGATAGAATAAATTTTCTTAAATTTTGATCTGTTTTTTTGTCATAATTTTTCAAAAAAATGTATTCAGTTTTCATTTTAATTTGTTATTTTTTTTTTGTAATTTTATAATGTGTTTTTTTGTGTTTAAATATTTATCAGTAGTTGTAATATAACGATAACTAATTTTGATTCTTTTTTTAAATGTTTAAATATTATTTAGTTTAAGATTATCAATATTGAAATTTCATTTCAGATTTATTTCAATTAACAAAAAGGTTTTCCTGAATAGTTTTAATTAACGATAACGACCCTGGTTGCATGTGATTTTAATTGCATTAAAGACATTTATGGCAACGGCATCAAGCTGTTTATGAGGAGAAATCCAGCATTTCCACTTGAACGGGATGCAGAATTGATAGTATGTAACAACAGCCAAACAGCTAGACGTCCTGTATATCCAGACACTAGTTTAAATCCTCCAACATGTGCAAAAAAAGAAAAGAAAAACCTGCTTAATTAATTCTCACATTCAGCAGGGAATTACAAGAAGACCTTCAACTAGAAACAACCTTTAGCTTTATTATCAGGAGATTCCAGTGTTTATTAATCTATTGCTTTTTATTACAAATGACCTTTCATACCAGTAATATCTTAATTACCTAATTGCGTTGGCCTATAAACCTGCAACAGAAAGCAATATAATTAAAGATCATTTCTGCGCTCACACTTTTCATTCCTTTCCTTTTCTTTTAGGCTTAAATCCTAAACCACTTCGCCTCAGGAGGAGATGAGCTTTTCTGTGGAAAATCTCCCAACTAGATTAGAATATTATATAAAAACTTTATGCAAGTTTTTTTTTTTCTTCTTCTGCTGCCTCCTATTATGGTGAAGTTTAAAATCGTCTAATAAATCAACAGAGGCCACAGAAGAGATTCGACTCCAATGACCTCTCAGTGCTTCTCAAACTTTTTAAGTATGCCTACATTAGTGGTTCTCTCTAAGTACCACCATAATGACCAAAATTAAAATACAGTAGTGGAGTAGGCCTAACTATTAATAAGCTATGCAGTTTAAAAAGCGAAGCAGTTTTATTTAATAATAATTATTATTATTGTCAGCCCCTTTTATACAGTGTAAAAACCCAGTTTGAACATTAACTCTGTTCAAACTGCACTGTGCTGCTTACATACAGGTAAATGATTGAATGAAAATGTTTTGCACCTGAAAGTGAAATAAAAACTGCATGGGCTACTGTAGCTACTTAAATGTTAAGTAAAAACATTTTTTTAAGCACAGGCTGTGCAAGAATTCACCCAGACAGACAGTGGACATACCACAAAGCCAGATGAGAAGAAAACACGATCGCGATGAGCTGTATTCCCGATGGGCGCCGCCATTTTAGTTGTGCCATTGTTTAGAGAATCGGATCTGTTGCTTACAACACGTGAATTCATCCACTTCTCCCGAAAGACATGAAAGTAAGTGGCCGGTGAACTGGAAGATGAATAGAGTTATGCCACCTAGTAAATCGAAATTTACTTTAAACATTTTAGCCTTTTTAATTCTTAAGTTTTTTTTTCTATGTTTAGCCTATGTTGATATGTGTGGTTGCTAAGGGTGTTGCTAAGGGCGCAGTGATAAATAGAACCGTTGGGTGAAGCGGTTTTATCGTGAATAAAGCACAGCTCTTGACCAATCAGAATATCAAGGATTGGAACTAACCGTTTTATAAAGCTACTTACACAATGTGTATCTGATATGAATAAAACATGGAAAGAATTATTATTGCCGCTTCCATATAGACATGTGTTACTCTAAATGTATTGGGTATTTTATTACTTATGTGAATTTAAATGTCTGAAACCTAAAATAAACATTATGTGGTTGAAAACAATGAATATAAATAGCCTATGACTAGCGCCAACACATTGCAGTTGATCACGTGATGCACTAGCCGTTCTAATGTGATCGTAAATTCTCTGCGTACCACTAGAGGGAGCCACACCTCGAGAATCGGTGCTCTAAAATAGATGATTTATTCAAAATCTGTTCTAATTTCTAATGTGATAAATGATATATTTATAACTTCATATGCAAGTCGACGTTGGGAACCCATAATGCACCTCTATCTGTCTAACTCCAACTCACCTTCAGATGGTTTTACGACTTAAAGGAACAATTATGTGCTAATCGCTGTGTGTTTAAGTGTAATGGTTCTAACCCCCCGATGGCTCTTGTGTTATTGTGCGCTTTAATGAAGAATCCGATAGAAATGTGCGCATGCTGAACCTGTTCTGAAGGCATCGGCCCGAAACGCCACACAAATGCAATCCAACGGCACTGAGCGCCTTGAGAATGAGGCCAATTTACATCAACAGCAGTGAATGAAGCATGCTTTCCTGTAATCAGTCACGTCTTCACTTCGGGGAAACTAACGAGCATCAGTTGACGGTGCTGGAATATGAATTTTAAAACGTATTATCTCAGCTATGAATATGTAATTCATGCAATCAGTTCATTTTACGGCCAAAATTAATCAAAAGCAACTAGTCATGCAGCAGACTGCCTTTATTTAAATGTTAATAATACACAATGCATGCATATTTGTTTGTGCTTTGATTGTTTTATTTATGATAATAACACATTTTGCGGCGACCTACACACACACCGTGTATCCGCGCTCACGTAAAGTTGACGATTCCGTGATGACTGCAATTGCAGATTTTGAACAGAGATGGCGACAAAGAGGAAAACTGCGGACTGCAGCTTTAAAATATTAATAATATTTTATTATTATTTTAAATGAGCTTGTAGGGTCATTAAAACATCATCTGTACAAGATCACACATTTTCCAGTGGGAAATAAATCGACGCTGACAGAATGTTTTACAAGCACCATTTTATACTAGTACACATTTATTTACAGCGGTAAATTACAGTGTGTTGAGATCAGGATTCAGAAGTTAGTCATTAACTAAAGACAAAGGAAAGGAGCTTTAATAACCCAGAACAACAGAGCAAACGCTTTCTGATTCTGCATAGAGTATCTGAACATCTGAATAAGAAACTCAATGATGATCCGAGAAGCAGCTGGAAACATGATTAATCACTAAACCTTTAAAAAAAAATGTTTTTATTGGCTTAATGCAATAAATATTTCACACGTGCTGACGTCACCACATGGAGTCCTGCAGAAAATAATATGAAGTTGTACTTTCATGCTTCGAGTAGCAACAGATGTTCTCCATCCCGATGGTTCGTATGTGTGTGAAAAATAAATGGATGGAGCTTTTTTTGCAGATCCATAAGCATTGACATCATACAGGCTTTACAAACACTTTACAAAAAACTGATTTGGTAGATAATGCCCCTGCTGGAAAACCCTCAGTCCAGATCACTCCCAATGATTCAGTACCATCACATCATACTCATCTATGTACAAACAGCTGGGAACCAGTCAAATATATCAAATATACGAACTAAAGTGGCAAACGTTGCCTTTATCCAGAACAACATCGGACAGAATCACACGCTACACACATATACAGACGCGAATGATTGACAGGTGCATCAGGAGATCACGTGATCTAACGTGTGTGTTCGTATGGCAAGAAGAAATAATTGTTGTTCATTGGAATGAAGCTGAAATTATTAAATGAAACATTTTAAAGAAACTTATTAAGTTGAAGCACCAAAACGTAAACTGAAATAAAAGTAAATTAAAGCTAGAAAAAATGACAAAAGCACATTATGGAATTTACAAAAAAAGTTGTACATTTAAAATAAAATAATCTAAAGTTATTAAGTATATATTCAAAATATGAATACATTTTGGTAAAGGGAAATTCACAATTATGTGAAAAATTTAGTTTAAAAAAACTTTTGGCAATAAAGTGAAATAAAATTGATTTTAGCTGATTTAAGTACTAAAATAGCTAAATATAAAAATGACAAAAGCACATTATGAAATTTACAAAAAAAAGTTGTACATTTAAAATAAAATAATCTAAAGTTAAAATAAAACCTGATAATATATATTCAAAATATGAATACATTTTGGTAAAGGGAAATTCACAATTATGTGTATTTCACAATAAAGTGAAATAAAATTTATTTAAGCTGATTTAAGTACTAAAATAGCTAAATATAAAAATGACAAAAGCACATTATGAAATTTACAAAAAAAAGTTGTACATTTAAAATAAAATAATCTAAAGTTAAAATAAAACCTGATAATATATATTCAAAATATGAATACATTTTGGTAAAGGGAAATTCACAATTATGTGTATTTCACAATAAAGTGAAATAAAATTGATTTAAGCTGATTTAAGTACTAAAATAGCTAAATATAAAAATGACAAAAGCAAAAGCATAATAAAAGTACAAAAAAAACTTGAAAAATATGAATACATTTCGCTAAATTGAAATAAAATATAAATATGTATCAATCTCAGCAAACAAGTAAAATAAAATAAATAATAATAAAAAAAAACAAATAAAACTAAGATTAAAATGAAAACTGAAAATATAAAAATAAAATAAAAATATTAATAAATACTATTTAAATAATCTCTTTCAGTTAGTGACTGTCATGGTGGACGAATCGTTTACAGATTAAACAGTGTATTCCAGTTTCCTGAATAATAACACGTGTGAGATATTTCCTGGAAACTGTAGCGCCCTCTTGAGGTCTGGAGACACACAGTCAGTGCAGGTACAACCAACTGCGCTTACGAAGCGTCGGTCAAACATTCGCAGTGTATTTGCGTAGAACACGTCAAGCCATTCTCACACACACACACACACACACACACACACACACACACACACACTCACACGTTAATTATTCAACATAAACTAAGAAGAGCATTTGATCTGGAATCATGGCAGTTGAGCAAATCGAAACTACGAAGTCACTTCACTACAAAGTTTTGCCAGGTTTCTTTTGAGAAGCGAGATGGAAATACAAACTGATGACGTCTTCAAACGTTGACATATATGAGACGCGCCATCTCAAAAGTGTATAGGACATGCCTAAAAATAATCCAAAGGTTGAGAAATCCGCTGGGAAAAGTCCTACGAAAACATCGAAAAAAGCCCAAAACCGATGAACACATTTAGATGAGAAGCCACTGCAAATAATCCCGTTCTTCCTCAGTGTTTCTGTCTCGTCTTCCAGCACAAATATACAAACTTTACTAAATCAAGATACATTTACATCAGAGGCAAAATGACTGAAGATATTAAGTGTTGTTTACTTAAAAACAAGAATCTGTTACGGGTATTTTAGTCTTTAAGGAGAACATTTGAGCTTATAAAACTTAAACTTTGTTATTTATTTATTAAACGAGCGATCGTTTCGCTTGATAAGACCCTTATTCATCGTCTGGAATCGTTTAAAGCCCTTTGAACAGTTTGCACTGAAACTGTCTTTTGGACCTTGAACCGTTTGGTCCCCATTGAAGTCCATTATATGGAGAAAATCCTGGAATGTTTTCATCAAAAACCTTAATTTCTTTTCAACTGAAGAAAGAAAGACATGGACATCTTGGATGACATGGGGGCGAGTAAATTATCAGCAAAAGTTTTTTTAAAAGTGAACTACTCCTTTAAATTACTGATGGAAGAGCTGCTTGTGACGAGCTTTGATTGATCATGTGACTCTCATCAGTGCTGTGATTGGTGGTTGTCAGTGTATTACAATGGTACAAAACAGATATTATTACTGCAATAGGACGGTAAATTAACATTATATCAGATAATGGAATACAGTTTAGTGCTGTAAATTTTAAGTTACATTGATACCGTATTTTTTTGACGGTAAACTAAAAAATATTTTCAAGATTTGTTATCACAACATATTTTCTTTTGTTAAATCAACTTTATAATAATTTATTTAGTTGAGATAACTTATTATTTTGAGTTTCTGATGATTAAATTAATCTCCTTCATTGTATTAACTCACTTTTTCCAGTTCAATGAACTTAAAATTTTAAGGCAACCAGGTTACTTACTTTTTTAAGTTAAATCAATTTTTTTTTACAGTGTGCCCATTTTTTTCCCGTAAAAACAACGGGATTTGTTTTTTTACAGTGTAGTCCCGTGCGAATCGGCATCTCTGTGATTTGGCGGCTCATATATCATTCTTTCAAGGTTTTTGTTTCCTGTGCGCTTTTTTATCCATCTTTCGTAATTTCAATATTCAGATGTGGAGGGTTATTTCTAAATCACACAAATTGCCCAGATTATACTAATCCAGAGCAAATAGGGCTAAAGACACTTTATATTTAATGGTATATGATGCATATTTTGATGCATGTTTAAACTGCATTCTAAACATCAGAGCATGTGGCGATTCAAACGATTCGAAACGGTGAATCATTTTGCAAAGCAACTGGCTTAATTAATTTAAAATTTCCAAAAAGCATTGTTCTCTCACCACTAATAAACAATAAATAAAAATAAATAAAAACTAATTTAAAAAATATTAAAAGACTAAACAAAAAATGACAAAAGCAAATAAATAAATGTATTTTTAAATTAATAAAAAAATATAAATATTGAATTTTTTTAAAAGCTTAAACAAAAACTAGCAATGTTGCCTTAGCAACTAAGTGAAATGAATTAAGTTTGTTTAAGCTGAATTACTAAAATCACAAAAAAATTAAATAAAACTGAAATCAAACAAAATCAAAAAACGTTCAAACTAATAAAAATGTTACTAGCAGACAATAATAATAATAATGCAAACCACACTTACTTAAAGAAGGAACTGAACATCTGAAACACAGGGGCAACTAATTAGACACAGGTGAAACTAATGGGTAACCATAGAAACAGAACAAAGGCAAAATAAGAGTCAGCTGAATGGAATAGAACAAATAGTTCATTTATGCTTAAAACAAGACAATATATATATATATATATATATATATATATATATTCCGTGTTCACCATGTTTTAAGTTTAAACTCAGATATTTGTGCTTTAAAAGCAGACAGAAACACCGAGGAAGAGAGCATGATTTATTGCAGTGTTGCCGTCCCGCTGAGCAGAAGTCGGACTCGACGTGTCTGGAAAGCAGAAGTCCAGCGGGTCGTCTCTGAGAGATCCTCCAGAACAGCGAGATGGAAACCTCAACCCAACAGAAGTGCTGGAGCCGGCGCCAATAGAAACAACAGTTGATTTATCACAAAAAAAAACTCTGTTTATATTTCAACATATTTACATGAGTGAAGAAGATTGATTTCTTTTCTTTTTTTCCTCTCTTTTCTTTTCTCTTCTGTGGTCTCAGTTCGCATTACGCTTTGCTGTCGTCCTGTTTCGTGTGCAGGCTGTTGTCCGAGTGGACCTTGATCTCGATCAGATCTGGCTTCAGAACCTCTTTCCCGTTCTCCTCCTTCAGCGGGAGCTTTCTGCGGGCACACACACACACCTGATGATGTCACGCATCTCATTAGCATCTCATTACCTAACCCTAACCCTGACTATATATATATATATATATCAACTACATGTCAATTTATTCTAATAACCTGAACCCAACTAATAACTCTAATGTCTGAAGTTGGACTATCGAAATCAAACCAAAACACTATCTGAGAAATTAATTATAAAAACGACCCAAGCTAATTCTGATTGTATTAGATTACTATAATGATTTGAGTACTATAATTATTCACTACCTCACAGATTAAACCTCACAGAATATGATAACTATAACAGCATATATATATATATATATATATATATATATATATAAGATTAAATATATAAGAATAGGTAAGTGGCAGAGGAACAATAAATAAAAATAAATGAAAACTAATAAAAAATATTAAAAGACTAAACAAAAAATTACAAAAGCAGATAAAAAATTAAAACAATTTTATATTTAAATTTTAAATTGAAGTAAAATATAAATATTGATTTATTTTTTTTTTTAAAAAGCTTAAACAAAAACTAGCAATGTTGCCTTAGCAACTAAGTGAAATGAAATAAGTTTGTTTAAGCTGAAGTACTAAAATCACACAAAATAAATAAAACTGAAATAAAGACAAAATCAAAAAAAATTTCAAAACGAATAAAAATGACAAAAGTGCAATACAATTACAAAAAACTACTATTAAAATATAACACTGAAAATAAAAAAATTCCCAAATTCAAAATATGATTAAAATGCATTTAATTAAAATGAACTTACAACTTGGAATTTAAAATGAAACAAAAATTAGCAATGTTGCCTTGGCAACTAAGTGAAATTAAATAAGTGTAAGCTGAAGTAATAAAATAAACAAATAAAACTGAACTAAAAATTACTCAAAAAAAAAAAAAACTATAAAATTATAATAATTTGAAAAAAAAATAGCAAAGCTATGAAATAAGTCTACATATATACATGTCTAATAAAAGCCGTTTCGACACATTTTAGTATAATTTTGTTTTCATGGAATGAAGAATTAATCTAAATCTCAAACTCCAGAGGTTTTATTTTGACTTCTGTCTCACAGTTGTGTGTGTGTGTGTGTGTGTGATGGTAAATCCACTGACGCTGGACTTTATGCTTGTCGAACACACACAGAGGAATCTCCTGAGATTGATAGATCTCATTTCTATCAATCATCAGATTCTGAGAATGATATTCACATATGAACGTTAAAATTATTATAAAGTGGGGCTGTCAAACGATTAATCATGTTTAATCGCATCCAAAATAAAGTTTATCCAAATATCCACTAGAAACTGAGTTCTGCTCATGTTTATCCCCATTATAGCCAATAAACTGAGATAATGAGAGAAGGCGTGCGCGAGAGACTCACAGGTACGCGGCTTTGCCCTCCTCCAGCTCTTTGCTCTTGCCGCTGGTCGCGGTCTTCTTGCTGCAGAGTTTGCGGCTGATGAACATGAGGAGGCCGCAGTGTCTGAAGAAGAAGCAGCCGACGTCCACCAGAGCCAGCAGGAGAACAAGAGCGGCCAGGCCGAGACCCACCACAGCGCCGAGACCCAGACCGCTGAACAGCGAATCTGCTGAGAACACACACACACACACACACTCAACAACTGCGCAGATCCCTCCAACAATTCAGGTTCTGAGAGATTCTTTTAAAGTCATACTATCCCATCATCTTTGATCACCAAAATCACATATTTATATGTTTTTTAGGTTTGTCATTCCTTAAAATATCTTGAATGTAACTCGACACCCTTGCCTCATTTAGTATACGCAGTTCTATGAATATGCAAATGAGCCCCGCCCCCTCACTCCCTCACTCAGAGATCCACAAGTTGACGATCACACGTTGATCTGATTGGTTACAAGGTGGTTTGTGACGTCAAAAACACCAGCGATTTCAAAGCATCTTTGGTTCACTGCAGTTTTAAAGCTACACTGTGTAACTCTTTTAGTTTATTCTTAGCTAAAAACACTTAGTTCTTTCAAAAATATGTGTGCTCATTAATGTATATTTACTTCGTTCAAGTAATAAAGTATTCTCGTGAGTGTAAAAATACATACGGGTAAGGGTTTCTAATGCTGCCCCTCCATCTTGAAAGTACATTAGCCAAAGAGGGACATACCCGTTAATTAAAGCTTCGCCTTTCGCGTTTACGTTTCGGTTAATGCTCATGGACGAGGTCGAACTGGAAGCCATGTTAATCTTGGACTACATTGGCCACCGTAGGAGTTAAAACGAAATCGGAATTGAGATATTCACGGGATGGTCATATATCTTTACACCACTAGATGGGGGTAAAAATCACACAGTGTAGCTTTAAGGAGGAAATACTCATGAATTTACACATGGTTTAAAGTGTATTAAAAACACCACATAGACACACAAACAACATTAAAAGCTGGATTTACACCACAGGGGGACTTTAATAAAGAAGTTTAACCCTCATGTTGAGTTCTGATGATTTTCTCTTTCCCCAAAAATGCTGATAAATTTGATACATTTTTCATTTCCTCATTTCCTCGAGGTCAAACTGACCGGCCTCCACAAACATGCTGTTGTTGGTTCAATCAGATTCAGCACATGTTTTATGTTTATTTCTGAAGGTCTCATTGATTTGAACTTGTGTGCCTCAAAAAAACAAAAAACAGGAGTTCAGATCAATGAGGCCTACGATCAATCAGATACAAAAAGAAACTCAAATCCTGTGCTGATTGAAAGAAAACAAGTTGAAGAAAAGATTGAATCAAATATATCATGACAATATAATATAACTAGAGATTTACAAGCCATTTAAAATCCAACTGAAGTGCCTTGAAACGCGCAGCATTATTTAGCATGTTGACGTAATTTCAACGGAAACCGGAAGAGGGCGGGGCATATCGATCAGCCCCGCCCCTTTTTAAAAAATAGACAATAGCGTTTGGTTTATATCACAGATCAGAGCCGTTATAAACCCGCAGTTTCAGTAATTATTTCTGAAATTTATTAACACTTTATGAGGGAAAATTGTTTCCTACATTAATGTTGTCAGCATATTTTGGCAACATTTATGATATTCTATATTTAATCAGATTTCTGAAAAATCACACAAATAAAAAATATAATTTATATATTTTTAGAATTATTAATATTTTAAATTAGATTGAATTTTCATTTCAATTTTAGTAATTTTGTTACGTGCTTGTCATTTTATTAGTTTTAGTTTTTTGTATTTATATTTAGCTTTAATTGTTTTTTATTTTAGTTTAAGTAATTTTAGTACTTCAAATTAAATAGATTTTATTTCAGTTTTCATGCAATATTTATATTTTATTTGAGTTAAATAAATGCATTTTTTAAAAATGGTTTTCTATTTATTAGGGCTGTCAAAAGATTAATCGTGATTAATTGCATTCCAAAATAAAAGTTTGTGTTTACATAATATATGTGGGTGCACTGTGTATAAATATTTTGTATTAGGCCTATATAAATACACACACATGCTAGTATATTTAAGAAAAAAAATATTATGTATATATCAAATGTAAATTATATATATATCTATATACAGTATATACATGAAATTATTTTTTAAATACATAGCTACAAGTATGTGTGTGTATTTATATATATAAAATAATTATACACCGTGCACCCACATATATTATGTAAACACAAACTTTTATTTTGGAATGCAATTAATCGCGATTAATCGTTTGACAGCCCTACTGTTTATAGTTTATATAGTTGTCTCATATTTTTGCAAGGCGTCAAATGTTGCTTTATTGGCAAACATTCGCATTTCTGAAAAGTGCATCATTAAATATAAATATACTGTATATATATATATATATATATATATATATAAGTCAATGTAAACAATAGTTGTAGAGTCCTTGACAGGATAATTGACCCAACCGAACGCTATCATTAGTGCGGTTCTCATGCACTTCTGAATCTGATCCCTTTGCAAAGATTTCTGGGTAATCACCGCTTCAGAAAGCGCTGTGTTTGTGTATCGATCTGAAGCTTTGAGGACATGATTCTGCAGTCCATTTTCAAGATGTTTTGATGTGTTATGGATGAAAGCATCAAAGATCCACACAAAACATGTAATAAATATGAAGTCTGACATTGAGTTTCCCATTCCAGCTTATGGACGGACCCGCGGCGTAAACACAGCGACTGAACCTCTGAACGTGTGTTACGACACCTGAAGATTAAGAAAACCGTTAAACACGGGAAGCCTTGAGTCGAGCGGACGTCTTCACAGGGTTTCATCGATTCTTATCAGAGAGAGAAACGCCACAGAGCATCAAACACAACTTCAAAACCTTCAGCACACATATTAAAGTTATCTTTTTAATCCACAGCGTTTTCATTTAGTTGGTCTTTAAAGAAATCTGAGCTTGTCGCACGTCTCTGTACCTTCATTTTAATCAATAGTTGAATTACAGGTGCTTGATATTTATAAAGGTGTATTATGTGTAATCTGAAGTAATATGATATGATTCGATTGACAACCTGTTGATGTTGACGTGTAAAACAAATTAAAAACTATAACCAACATGCAATGCAAGTCTCTTTAAGCTATTTTTATTGTGTAACTTATAAGTTGTGGGTAATATGGATTGTTTTCTATTAGAGATGTCAATTTCGTTGTATACCATGCTGTGACAATAAAGGTAAAACTAACTAAAAACTAAACTATGAGAAATAAAAACAGACACAAACGAGTCTAGAGCAACAATTAATGTGAAAAGCGGCTCACATCAGTGTTTTACACGGATCGTATTTATCTAAACATTCATAAAATCAAGATACATGCACTGGAGAAGCAAAATTAATGACGATATAAAGACTTGTTTTCTGAAAAATAGATCAGAAAGTGAGTTTATGCTTAAAACACGAAGAAAGAAAACTCGGAAATATAACAATATAATATAACGCATTTTAACTTAAATTATGCATTTACTTAAAATATACATCAGATATTTAGTCTTGTTTTCTAAAAATATGATCAAAATTAAGTGGGTTTATGCTTATAATAAGAAAAAAAACTGGCAATGGGGTCAGAAAAATAACAATATAATATAATAATATAATAAAAAAATGATAAAAGTTAAGTTATTTAATGCTTAAAACAAGAAAAAAACTGTTGATGGGGTCAGAAAAATAACAATATAATATAATTTAATGCATGTTATCTTAAATTATACGTTTAATGTATATGTATGTAAAGATGACATCAGATATTTACTCTTGTTTTCTAAAAAAAGATCAAAATTAAGTGAGTTTATGCTTAAAATAAGAAAAAAAACTGGCAATGGGGTCAGAAAAATAACAATATAATATAATAATATAATATAATGAAAAAATGATAAAAGTTAAGTTATTTAATGCTCAAAATAAGAAAAAAACTGTCAGTGAGTTCATAAAAATAACAATATAATATAATTTAATGCATGTTAACTTAAATTACATTTAATGTATATGTATATAAAGATGACATCAGATATTTAGTCTTGTTTTCTAAAAAAAAAAACACAACTAAGCGAGTTTATACTTAAAATAAGAAAAAAAAACTGGCAATGGGGTCGGAAAAATAACAATATAATATAATAATATAATGAAAAAATGATTTGTTATTTTATGCTTAAAACAAGAACAAACTGCCGATGGGGTCAGAAAAATAACAATATAATATATAAAATACAAATATAATATAATATAATTTATAATGCATGCTAATTTAAATTATACAAGTTTAATAATTGTTTTATTATATTATAGTGCATTATTTATTATAGTAGACTACATTATATTTGATTATATATTAAAACATTTATATTTGTATCTGCATGCCCGTAATGGTACGCAAAGAAACACACTCCCTTTGCCAGGCGTTGAGCTTCACTAACATGATCTGCCAACCGAGCGCTAAATGACTCTATCGTCCCCGAGCGCCACTGAACGGCCCGTCCCCAATGAAGCATCACTATATGGAGCCAAATGTCCATATCATCATATTCATGCCCACGCAGCGTTTAACAGTCGCGTCTGATGACCTGAAACCAGCCTCTCGTTCAGGAGCGGCACAGACTGATGACTACCTCACCAGCAATACACACTTTTATGCAAGGAAAAAAAACACAAAGGTATAAGACTGCGAACTTACAGTAACGTCTTTTTGTGAGGGAAAGAACTACAAATGTCATGCAGCACATTATTGCAAAAAATTCATTAAAATATTGAATTATTTTGAGAGTGCATGCACTGTAAAAAAATATTGATGGTTTTACTTAAAAAAGTAAGTAACCTGGTTGCCTTAAAATTTTAAGTTGATTGAACTGGAAAAAGTGAGTTAATACAATGAAGGAGATTAATTTAACCATCAGAAACTCAAAATTATATGTTATCTGAACTAAATAAATTATTTAAGTTGATTTGACAAAAAAAAAATGTTGTGATTACACTGTAAAAAAAATATTGTTGGTTTAACTTAAAAAAGTAAGTAACCTGGGTTGCCTTAAAATTTTAAGCTGATTGAACTGGAAAAAGTGAGTTAATACAATGAAGGAAACTCATCTCAACTAAATAAATTATTAAAAAGTTGATTTGACAAAAGAAAATATGTTGTGATAACAAATCTTGAAAATATTTTTTTACAGTGTGGAGATTGGCTTAATGGAAGTGGGCGGAGCAAATTGCTCGGTTTGCCTCTGATTGGTGTATTTGCTGAACGGCATCATGGGTAATGTAGTTTTTCACCACAAATTCCGTTGTTAAACATTTTGATTTTAAAAATAAGCTGTGTGTGTGGTTCATCAGCTAGGGTGTGTGTGTTTGTGTGTGTGTGTGTGTGTGTGTGTGTGTGTTTACCTGTGATGTCAGGCTTCTGTGGCATGAGGAACTGGAAGTAGGTGGGCTCCGACAGGCCCTTGACGTTGCGCGCCGTGATCTCCACGTTGTAGCGCGTGTTCCACTGAAGCGGCTGAAGAAGAGCGAAGTCATTCATCCCGGGAACCAGCTTCGTCATCCACTGCTCCTCTTTATCCTGCACACACACACACACACACACACATACACATATTACTCGTCATCAGTGTATATACTGTCACTCATTACTGTACTGGGGGAAATTATATATTAATGAATTACATTCAAATTTTTTATACATAGGATTATTTATAATAATTTAATACAATACTTTTATATATGCAATATCTGTTCACACTTTAATTTTAGTTAAAGTTTTAGTGATTTTGTTGTGTGTTTGTTATTAAGTACATCTTATTTGTCATTTTTGTTTAAAAAATAAATCAAAACTATTTTGCCCACATTTATCCAGAATACGGTTTTAGGGTTAAAAATAAAAATAAAAATTAACATTACCTGAAATAAAGCATCAAAAAAATTTAACTTATTTTATTTCAGCATTTCTCGTTTATGCTTACACTCTAAAAAATGCTGGGTTGTTTTAACCCAACTTTGGGTCAAATATGGACTAACCCAGCCATTGGGTTAAATTTTTACATTACGTTTTTAACCCAACATTTCGGGTTTGTCCATATTTGACCCAAAATTGGGTTAAAACAACCCAGCATTTTTTAGAGTGTAGTTTTAATAAAATACTAAAATAACTACAACTAATTAAAAATACTTCCCTTGACCTGAGCGGTACAAGACTTGGCTGCTTTTCCTAAGTTTGCCTCCTGAACACACACTATTGTTTTTTACTCAATTCTATAATGTTAAGTGGGTGAAAAAAAACTCCTTAATCTTGTATTTGGGTCAAAAATGGGCATCCATAGAAATGAATGGGAAAAACTGTAATTTAGAGCACTCTAAAATAAGCCAAAATAAGACACCAGGTGACAGCAAAGTCACTTCATCTTTAGATTTTAGCTCTAAGAACTTATTGGAATGATATTTTAATGTAGTTAAAAAAATTAAAAATATAAAACATGAAAATAAGCATAATTTAAATAGAAAATATGGTACTTTTTGAAGTAAATAAATTCAAAAGTACCCCCAAAGTAAAAAAAAAACACCATAAATGGATAGACAAAACTTTAACTTTATATAATCCTCTGTGCCCACATTTGTCCACAATTACCGGATTAAGGGCTATAAAGTGAATATAGTTTGAGGGCTACTGATTTTTATGATTTATAATAGCCCTGCTTCAGAAGACTTGAAGATGTGAACTTTATTTAATGGTGTTTTAGGTCATTCAAGTGTTTCCCACAGAACACAGAAATAAATAAGGACAGGCTGAACCTTTTTCATGGACCGCATCAAAAACACAATATGAAATAGTGCAAATAATGACTAAGAATAAGAACAAAGATTTAAATAAGCATTAAGTTTGAATGACGTTTCCAATCATCTTCATCCCGTTTCATCCTGACACTTCCTGAACACCCGTCCTCACGTCTCTGCGATCTAATACGCTTATTGTCTGGAAGTATTTGATCTTCTTCAGTTCATTTGTTTTTTGTTTTTTTTCACCGTCAGTCCAAAATCAGACGCTCCAATCTACGTTTCCATCGCAGTACTTTAGCAAAGCACTTTAAAGAGATAATAAAGCTTTGGAGATCTTCAATCTCAACTTCAACGGCAGTTTCTCGAGCGATTGATGGAAACACATTTTCATTGGCCGAGGGAGATAATAGCGTCCTTTAGTTTCTCTTTTGTGTGTTTTAGTCAACCTGAAATTAAACTTCCATAATGTGACACAAATGAAGGGCGAGACGTTGATATTATTAATCAGGAATTGACTGGATCATGAAAAGATTAAAAAGTTTACACAAAACAGCTGTATTTCTTAGTTAAGAATAACTTGCAATGATTAGTCTTTCACAATAAGAACATGAAGATGCCATATTATACCCTTTTACAAAGTCTTGCTGTTGTTTTTGGTCTCGAATGTTGATTATTCTCCTCATATTCTCCATTGTTGCGGCTCCTCTCTTCCCAGTCTGTCAGTAACGCTCTGTTCACTTCCTGTCTCTATGAAGCCCCGCCTCCTGAAAGCACACTGTGCTCTGATTGGTCGGCTGGAGCGGTGTGTTGTGATTGGTCGAGCGCTTCGAGTGTGTTTGGGAAATGCCCCGCCCCTATCCATAACCTCCAGTTTAACACACAATTAACAAACTCACCCAGGCCCCGCCCCTTTATTCTGCGCATTAATTATTATAATGAGGAATATTGAGACGTGTTAAACTCAAGACTACAATGGAGGCGTTTCAGGAGTTCAGAAACACTCATATAGAGAAAAACTGGAGCTTTTAATGCTCTAACGACACTAAACACAGATGGAAAGGAGAATTTCAGGTTGACTATACACTCTAAAAAATGCTGGGTTGTTTTAACCCAATTTTGGGTCAAATATGGACAAACCTGAAATGTTGGGTTAAAAATGTAATGTAAAAATTTAACCCAACGGCTGGGTTAGTCCATATTTGACCCAAAGTTGGGTTAAAACAACCCAGCATTTTTTAGAGTGTAAGGTCAAGAGTATGTTGTTTACTTTCTGGCAGCAGTAGATTGAAATAATTAGTGAAATGTGGGTAAAATAAGATTTCAGCCACACACCAAGACGGCTCTATAGGACATATACGTCAGACATGTTTCTGACACTTTCATCTGTAACTTAGAGATGATGAAAAACATGAAAACACACACACTGACCCTGATGAGTATTTACTAAAAGTGCGAATCCCACAAACACAAGCTTCGTTGTAAAATAACGTCTCGCTCTTAAAGGAGTAGTTCACTTCAAAAAAAACTTTTGCAGATAATTTACTCGCCCCCATGTCATCCAAGATGTCCACGTCTTTCTTTCTTCAGTCGAAAAGAAATTAAGGTTTTTGATGAAAACGTTCCAGTTTTTTCTCCATATAATGGACTTCAATGGGAACCAAACAGTTCAAGGTCCAAAAGACAGTTTGAGTGCAAACTGTTCAAAGGGCTTTAAACGATTCCAGACGATGAATAAGGCTCTTATCAAGCGAAACGATCGCTCGTTTAATAAATAAATAACAAAGTTTAAGTTTTATAAGCTCAAATGCTCGCCTTGCTCTGTTCTGTGATGCGCGTTCGTGACTCTCCTGTTCGAACTCGTTCATCAAAATGAGTCAATTCGTTCATTTCGTTCGTTGAATCAACCAAATGACTTGGAAAAAGATTCGTTCATTTTTATGAACGAGTTAAAGTTTGTTATTTATTTATTAAACGAGCGATCGTTTCGCTTGATAAGACCCTTATTCATCGTCTGGAATCGTTTAAAGCCCTTTGGACAGTTTGCACTGAAACTGTCTTTTAGACCGTTTGGACCCCATTGAAGTCCATTATATGGAGAAAAATCCTGGAATGTTTTCATCAAAAACCTTAATTTCTTTTCGACTGAAGAAAGAAAGACATGGACATCTTGGATGACATAGGGGTGAGTAAATTATCAGGCAATGTTGAACTACTTTAATGGTCCTGAAACAGGCGTCCCTATCATTGTTCGAGAGTCACTCCAGGAGAAAACTGCAGGTTTGTGTCGGTGTAACTGTGAGCATGTGTACATCGAGCTCAGTTTGGCTCTTTTTGTTCGTTATATCCGTGACGGAGAGGAAACTCATGGCAAATCCCCCCCAGAGTTTCTTCATGGGAAAGAGAAGGACTTCAAAGCGTCTCTCACGCATCCGTATTCTTTAAGCAAATGAGGCCACAGCGTGAGCGCGTTCAGACTCACTGTATGCCGGACGGAGGAACATCACAGATTCAGCCACCCACGCGACGGGATTTCTCTACAATCGGCCCGGATTAATGCAAACTATTCTGTTTCCCATCGTACAGTACAAACTCAACATGTGTTTTTGCAGGAGTAATGAAGCTCTAACACGAAGGTTTCCTTCAAACATCCGTGGCATTGAATCAGAATCAGTCATTGTACAGGTTGCATGCTTATATGCTTATATAAACTTGAACTAATTTTACCTGAAAAGAAGCCAGAGAACACAACATGTACTTGCATATACAATGATTTTATGCATGCATAAACTGCCTAAAGCGTGAGCCACTGTCTTTATATTAGTTGCCATATAATATAGTTATTAATATAACTTCACAGAAAGCATCTATTGTGTTATCCACCACCATCTGTGCATTTTTAAGAGTTTTTGCATTGTAACATTAAGCACATGCACCCCTATCAAAATGTAATTACTTTAGATTTTATTACAAAAAAGTTAAATAAGTAAATTAATATTGAAATTGATTCTATGTCAAAGAAGACAGGATCTCAACCTATTACGTCATCGCCCCGGACCAATGGTAGATTGAAGGTTTTTACCAGCCAGAGCGAACGTTTCCAGAAAGGAAACTCCTAAAACTAACTTCAATTTGGCCAGATTTTGTCGGAAATGACGTCACACCAGTTCGTTCTTTGATTTTGCTTTAAAGTTCCTCTTTAGTCAATATTTGTATCCCTTAAAACTCATCTTCGATCGTCAAAATGACGTATTTAAACGTTTATCCTTTAAAAAAATGTTTTCAAATAACTTGTGACTCGACACCCTTGCCTCATTTAGTATGCATGTCTCTGTGAATATGCAAATGAGCCCCGCCTCCACTCACTCCCTCACTCAGAGATCTACTGGTTGACGATCACACGTTGATCTGACGTCAGAAACACCAGCGATTTCAAAGCGTGTTTTTGAGACTGTCTTTGGTTCAGTTTTAAGGAGGAAATACTCGACTTATGAACTTACACATGGTTTAAAGTGTATTAAAAACGCCACATAGACACATAAACAACATTAAAAGCTGGATTTTCACCACAGATTTTCACCTAAGTATATTGCGACATGTAACGTTCGGATAGCCAAGAAAAAACGTTTTAAAATGAACATATAGAAATGATGAGTTCTCATGTTGTTGAGCGTACCCACCGTTTTATACTTCACGATGTACTCAACGATAGGCATCCCACCGTCGTCCTGTTTGATCAGTCCGAGTCTGTAGGCTTTCCCGACTCCTCTCTGTCCGTGAACCGTCGGAGGACTCGGCTCGCCTGCAGGAAAACGCACGCAAGCAGACCCAAGTGAAGACGTGACAGCCACTTTAAACTATAAAGATCCATGAAAACCAGAAGAAACAGCATTATAATGATGGAGCTTAAAAAAGCTGAAATCTACAGAGAACGACTGACGCAGTCACACACTGTGCAAGGACTTATTGTCCTTGTTCTCAAGCGGATAGTGACGGGAGCGACAGCAACTGAACCAAAGCAGCATGGGAGTCTGAATAAGTGAGGATGGATGAACCGAAGAGAGACTGACGATGAAGTACTCACGGATGGCTAACGTCTGGAAGGATTCTGTGTGGCTGAATTCACCCTGACCCTTCCCATTGACCGCCGCCACTCGCACCTCATACGTGGTGTTGGGCTCCAGACTGGCCAGAACTACTGTGGCTGAGAGACGGAGCAAAGGAGGAGAGAAGGAAGGAAGGAAGGAAAGGAAAGGAGGAGGAAGGAAGGAAGGAAGTAAAGAAGGAAAGAATGTAGGAAGGAAAGGAGGAAGGAAGGAAGGAAAGAAAGAAGGAAGGAAAGGAGAGAAGGAAGTAAGGAAATAAGGAAGTAAAGAAGGGTGTAAATAAGGAAGTAAAGAAGGAAGGAAGGAAATAAAGAAGGGTGTAAATAAGGAAGTAAAGAAGGAAGGAAATAAGGAAGGAAATACGGAAGTAAAGAAGGAAGTAAATAAGGAAGGAAGGAAAGAAGGAAGGATAGGAAGAAGGAAGGAAGGAAGGATAGGAGGAAGGAAATAAGGAAGGAAGGATAGAATGAAGGAAGAAAGCAAATAAGGAAGGACGTAAATAAGGAAGTAAAGAAGGAAGGAAGGAAATAAGGAAGGAAGTAAATACGGAAGTAAAAAGGAAGGAAGGAAAGAAAGAAGGAAGGATAGGAAGAAGGAAGGAAGGATAGGAGGAAGGAAATAAGGAAGGAAGTAAATAAGGAAGGATAGAATGAATTAAAGAAGGAAGGAAATAAGTAAGTAAGGAAGTAAATAGGGAAGTAAAGGAAGGAAATATGGAGGGAAAGAAGGAAGTAAAGAAGGAAGGAAATAAGGAAGGAGATAAATAAGGAGGAAGGAAGGAAGGAAAGAGGAAGGAAGGAAGAAAGAAGTAAGAGATAAAAAAAGAAACAAAGTGGCAAGTAAATATAGGCAAATAAATAAATAAATAAAGAAAAAACAGAAAAAACATCAAAGAAAGATGTAATAAAAAAATGTTTACTGGCAAAGCTGATCACTTTTGCTCTGAGGACAGACACATCTCAAAAGTAGATATTTTTTTTAAATAACTGTTTTCTATTTTAATACAGTATATTTTAAATTGTAATTTATATCCTGTGATCAAAGCTGAATTTTCAGCAACATTACTCCAGTCTTCAGTGTCACATGATCCTTCAGAAATCACTCTAATATGAGGATCTCATGAAGACTGGTGTACTGATGCTGAAAATCACAGGATATAAATTACACTTTAAATATATATTAAAATTAAAACAGTTATTTTACTATATTACTGTTTATTTATTTATTATTATTATTTTTAATCAAATAAATGCAGCTTTGGTGAGCAGAAGAGACTTCTTTTAAAAACATAAAAAATCCTACAGATCCAGAAGGTTAGACCGGTAGTGTACGGCAAATTACGGCAGGAAAGACCAGCGCAACTCAAGTTTCAAAGTGAGCAGTTGGTCACATGACACTCACTCTGAACACCATGTGATCGCACTGTCCTCCAATCCTGTGCGCTCGTGTCTTTGATGTTGATGATGTAATAGCTGATGGGGACGCCGCCGTGCGAGTCGGGCTTCATGAAGGAGACGGTGGCGAGACGCTGGGAGACGGCAGTGAGACGCACAGAGTACGGGTTCGACGGGACATCTGAAACACACACACACACACACACACACACACATCCAGAAATGCTTACAACCAGTGCTGGTGTAACTCATTACAAGTAACTTGAGTAATGTAATCAGATTACTTTTTCAAGTAACTAGTAAAGAAACGCATTACTTTTTCAATTTACAACAAAATATCTAAGCTACTTTTTCACATTTATCGACTGACAGCTGTCCTGTGTGTGTGTGTGTGTGTGTGTGTGTGTGTGTGTGTGAACATGATGGTTATTTTAGTTCTAGTCTAAATGTGAGCATGCATTTACTCGTCTCACTTGCACAAAAACATTCAGTATTCCTCAAAATGAATAAAAACAGCAATCTCAGAATTTTATGCAAAACTTTTATAATGAACTATATTAAATTACACAAAAATGCTAATTGTATTTAATCTCACTTTATTAACCAATGTTTTGCTGCTGACCTTCAATGATGTAATTCAACCATACTAATGAGCAAAAAATGACTTTAGATTAGATTTAAATAAAAGAGTGTTGAACTGTTGAACGCCTGAGAGGATTGTTTGAGCGGCGCCCTCTACTGTACAGGAGTAAACATGCGTTTCCTTCAGCCTGAGGCTTATTCACTTCACTTTTGCTGTGAAAAGGCCCGAAAACAAGCGAAAAATACAGCTTTTTTTGTTGTTATCAAAAAACAAACAAGCCCAGGTGAGAAAAAGTTATGAAAAATTAATGTAACGCCTTACTTTTCATAAAAATAACTTAGTAATTATGCAATTAGTTACTGTTTTTGGGAGTAACACAATATTGTAATGCATTACATTTAAAGTAGGTTTCCCCAACACTGCTTTCAACACTAGTATTTTTAATCTTTATTGTAGTTTGTAAAGTGTGTGTGACTGTCAGCTTCATTCATTTGTCACCATATAAAGAGGCCGACAGACTTTTGGTCCTGTGATGAAGTGTGAATGCAGGATAAACACATGACAGATCATCATTTGTGTTAGTGAGTGACGACAGCGAATCACACTTCATCATTGAACAGGAGAAATCCGTCTCGTCTGTCAGAGCAAACGCTCCTATAAACAGCCATCGTCTACAAAACCAAACTCTACCAGATTAATATATACAGGACATAAATGTGACTTTAGCCATTCAAAACATGCAAATCGGCATCATTAGATTAAATATGCAAACATACATTGATGTGAATAAGTTTTGACCCCCATGCTAAAGTTGCCTAAAAAGAGGAATAAAAAATCATCTTTTGGATATTGATCTTAATGCCTTAATTAGAAAAATGAGGAAAACTCCAACCTTTAAGGACACCAATTTTCTTTGTGAATGAATAATGTATCATAAATAAATAAATAAATGTTTTTCCTTAAAATACAGGGTGCATAAGTCATTGTTAAATTCCCATAGAGTCAGGCAGATTTTTATTTTTAAAAGCCAGTTATTTCATGGATCCAGGATAATATGCATCCTGATAAAGTTCCCTTGGCCTTTGGGATTAAAATATCCCCACATCATCATCACACACCTAGAGATCGGCATGGGGTACTTTCCATAAGATCCTCTTTCAATGCAAATCAAACCAGCTATTAGGCCAACTGAAGTAAAACCATGCCAATCTCTAGGTGTGTGATGATGGTGTGTGATGATGTGGGGATATTTTAATCCCAAAGGCCAAGGGAACTTTATCAGGATGCATATTATCCTGGATCCATGAAATAACTGGCTTTTAAAAATAAAAATCTGCCTGACTCTATGGGAATTTAACATAGGGGTGTCTGTATTTTAAGGAAAAACATTTATTTATTTATGATACATTATTCATTCACAAAGAAAATTGGTGTCCTTAAAGGTTGGAGTTTTCCTCATTTTTCTAATTAAGGCATTAAGATCAATATCCAAAAGATGATTTTTTATTCCTCTTTTTAGGCAACTTTAGCATGGGGGCCAAAACTTATTCACACCACTGTATTTGCATATTAGCATATATAAAGAGTGACAGACCTGAGAGAAAACATCTCAACTGTTTTGTGATCAACATATTATAGCATTTTGTCAAAAGGTTGTTTATTAACATTGTGTGCATGTAAATGAAGATGCGTTTGGCCTTTAACATGAACCGGTTCAAAGCAAAAACTCCCGAAACACAGATTCGTTATCAAATCAAGACATTGTGTTTCTGGACAAGCAAAATTACAGTTTCAGAAAACAGTGTGTGTGTGTGTCTGTGTAAGAGTATCCATGTGTGTTTGTATGTGTGTGAGTATATGTGAGTGTGTCTATGTGTGTGTCTGTGTACTGTATGAGTGTGTGTGTGTGTATTCTCTGGGGCTCAATGTAGTCTGCTCTGAAGTGAACTGAACCTCTTCATGGTATATTAAGCAGCTCTACAGTAAATGGAGACAGTTCTCTGCTATATTAGCGAACTCTCTAGTAAATCACGCGGCACTACAGAAGATTAGCTTCAGTTCAATTAGCAATGGCCAGATGGGAAGAACATACTTGTATGGAAAATTTAAATATATGTAATTTATATATAATTTCTCAGGTGAACCTTCTGCCTCGTCTCAATCCAAACACACACTCAAATCCTTTCAAGAACATAACCAGGCTTAAAAAAACAAAAAAATGAAATCCTTGCAGACAGAATTTGGTATTTATTAAATGCTTGTTAGTAAATACTTGCACAGACAGAAAACAAATCAGGATATACACAGATCCAATATCAGGAACATGCATTACTAACGACTAAAGGGTTCAAGAGATGTTTAGTATGTGAACACACACCTGCCTGTGCTAGTATGAACTCCTGGTATCGAGCGCCGATGTTGTTTCTGGCGGTGCAGTTGTAGCGTCCGAAATCCCTGTCGGACACTGGAGTGACCTGTGGATACACACACATCAGAGGACGAACGCATCGGAAACTAGCAAACCGTTTGTGTGTACATTTTCCCTGGGTTCAACAAGAGCAACTTCTCTTTATTAATTAGTTTTGCTTCTTAAAATGCAACTTGATTTCATAATGTTTAGATATTTGTGCTGGAAACATCATTATTTGCAGTGAAAAGGTGCTTTTAGCTACGCAAGCTCAATTTAAACACGAAAAGTGTCAGATTAATTAGCAATAAAGAAGCATAAACCACCTATAATGGTCAATTTAGTCTTTCAGATCAACTACACTGTAAAAAAGTTGGTGTACAAACAATATTCAATAAGTAAATTTCACAATAAATAGCAAGTAACACATTGAATTAAACGTGAAATATGAAAGTAGAAAACTGAAATAATATTTTCTTGTAAAACATACTCCAATAATCTTTTTGCAAGCAGCAATTATTGGTCAGTGTGAGCTAACAACGACATGCTCATGTTTTAGTGTCAACGGGACAAAGCATTGCAGAGATACAACATCACATTCAATTTGGCATCAAATTCATTGATGCGTTAAACGAAAACAGTTTTGTCTATTAACACGAAACCCTATTTGCTGGCAATCTGATTTGATGAAAATCGGACCAACGGGCCAAGAGGAGCTTGAAAAAGTGGGAATCTAGTAGAAAATCTAGAATCTATCAAGATCAGTTTCATTATTATTTTTGACCACAAGGTGGCGCTGCACCTACAAGACATCATGCCAAAGACACATGCCAATTTTCGTAATGATAGGCCAATGCGTTCATAAAATATAGCATTTTACCTCAAAATTCAAAATGGCCGATGCCCAAAATGTCCTATATGGAAAAAACTGGGTGTGGGATTTGGGATTGAGTTAGAGACTCCAAAACTGCGTTGGTTAATGTTCAGACTGTCTTCTATCCATCTGCCAAATTTCATAAGTTTCCCACAAGTGGTTTTATGGGCTGTATATAAACTCAAGAGCAGCAGAAGAACACTCAGCGATCCGTATTAAAGGTGCAATATGTACGAATTTTCTATCCAAATATCCAAAAAACACTTGCGCAGTGTTATATTTTTCTTTCAATTATCTACTTTATCTACATTATCCTAAGTTCACAATTAAGTGCCCGTCCCTGTTCACTTGTCGATGATGTAATATCCGCGTAATCCCTGGTTTCTGCTTGCACTGCCATAGTAACCATGGCGACAGACGTGGACAACTGCGTTACGTCTAGCGGCGCGCTCACGCTGTTGTTGTTTCGTTCAATCATCATGGCCCATGGCAAGCAGACTTTGGGACGAAAGGAGAACTAAAACGAAGATCAATATCGGCGTGGCGTTTTCCAGATGCCGAGAGCTAGCGCCCGCGGCTAACTTCGACTCGACAGAGACGCCGCTCTTCCATGCACTTTATTAGACAGGTGAGCAAATGTACATGAAGCTAATTAGAGCCAGGCCGATATATCGGCAGGCCGATATTCGGCATTTTCTAAAATATCGGTATCGGCAGTTATAATGGCCGATAAATGAATATTTCAAAAATAAAAATAAAAACGGACGAATCACGCTTCAACCATGTCATGTTTGTTGGAGTTGTATAGTTTGTCCACCAGAGGGCGCTCTACACCGTTCCTGTTGGCAACACTCGTGTATAACGCGCCACATCCTGCAACATGTTGATCCAGCCAAAGTCGGGCAGAGAGAACCAGTTATGCATTATCATAATATTTTAGTAAAAAAATTAACTACAAATAACTAATGTTAGGCAAATCTGTTAATATTTTGTTGCGCGTTTCTGAAATAAAAAAAAATACTAATAATATCGGCCGATATATCGGAATATCGGATTTCAAAACCAACAAATATTTGTATCGGTATCGGCCTTCAAAATCCTTTATCGGTCGGGCTATAAAGCTAATCAATGTTATATAGTTTAACTGTTATAATATGATCAGTATGTTTTTTTACTGCTAGTCTCATATAGCCAACAAACTAACATATAGAATAACATAACTTTCAACATACTCAAATGCAGTTTAGTATAGTCTAACGTTAGACCAAGCGTTACCTCACAAGTTTAATTTGTCAAATAAACCGACCTGTGCGAGTAGTAATTCAGCACATGCGGGTAAGTTAGTTCGGCAGAATAATAATTGGAGATTTGATATCCGTCCCTCATTAGCAATCGCGCCCTGCTTCACATGCCAGCACAGTCATGTTAAAAACATCAATGTTTTCACTCATCCATGAACTCATTAGATCCATGATTCTGCTTATCACTGCATCATCAACCTACGCCTGTGCTATTGTAAGAGTTTAGCGACCCTAGCGGCGAAAAACAAACATATTGTATCTTTAAAGTGCATGAGTGTGATATAAATGAACCTCCAGGAGTGATCGCCCCTCTGCAGTGTGGATGCGAATGTTGCTGGTCCCTGGACTGGAGATGGTGAAGCGGTCTCGTCTCCACAGCATCGTGGCGGCAGGATTGGCCCTCACGTCGCAGCTGATGTTCACTGGGTTTCCCTCCCAGGAGTAGAAGATGGTCTGATTAGTCTGGAACTTCGGTGCATCTGGAAAAAGAGAAACAGAGATTCAATACTGGCAGAACCTCATGTGTTCGAGACGGTTTTTAGACTATCCAGCTGATCAATAAAACAATTTCAGTTTTTCTATTTCATAATGTCACATTTAATTCATTGTTACATGCTGTTTCTTTGTACTTGTATGACATTTACAAGCAATTCTGAATGATTGGTTTTTAGGCTTTTTTTTTTTTTCCGAGAAGATGGGATCAGCTAGAAACACCGCAAAACCAACAATTAGAAGCTTGTTTCGAAAGTAAAAAATAAAGGCTCATTCAATTGTTGTCACACAAGCATGTTAAGCAGTGTGTAACGCAATGAATATATATATATATATATATATATATATATATTATACTAATTCAAAATATGAATATAAAAGTCTTTCTGTGATTAACTATAACCAAAACTAAAACCGTAAAAAAGTTCATATAAGTGAAATAAAATAAAATGTAAAAAGCTTCATCAATCACCTTTATCAAATTCATTTAGAATAATTTGATAGAATAAAAAGACTAAAAATGAAATAAAAATTAATAAAAAACTGTATAAACGTTTTAAAAAAAACAAAGACTAATAAAAACAACAAAAACACACAACTAAATTACTAAAACAATCAAATATTAATTAATACAATTATTAATAAAATAAAACAAATAAAATAAAATGAAATAAAATTTTAAAACTAATTATAATATATAATATATATAATATACAATATATATATATATATATATATATATATATATACACACACACTAATAAACTAATGAACTAATACTAAAAAATAAACTACTACAATAATTAAAACCATCAAAAAAGGTTGGTAACTTTAAAAAAAAAAAATATATATATATATATATATATATATATATATATATATATATATTAAGTACTGAAAAGGTAAAGATAAAAATTAAAAATACTAATAAAATGTAATATATAAAAAATAAATAAAAAATATTAATAACAATGAATAAAATAACACTGGCCTAAAAATGCAACTCTGTACCTTGAATTTCTTTCCATGTATTTTAGTGCACTTGGGAATGCTGATGTGAAACGGCCTTTAAAGAAGAGTAATGTTGATTGCAACAAAGAAAGACTTTACAGTCTCACTTCATTACGTCAGATACGTCTGCGGTAAACGGATGCAAGTCATAAAGATGAAATGCATTTTCCACAGACCTAAAACTGATCCAGGGCTTCAGTTTAAGCGCTGAGGGTGTCCGCATTCATTCAGCATTATCCCGTTTTACGCCGACTAGAAGGTTTCTATTAGAGAGATTGATGCTGGGCTCACTGTCACATCTAAGGAGCCGCGCGGAGAGGAGCGACTGCGCTAAATAAATGAGTTCATTAGCAGCCCGGTAACGGTCGGCTAGCTCCTGCCACGCTCATTCAGAACGTCCTTTTTCACCCGTTGACGCTAAGCGTATGACACAACACGCGGTGACATCAAGGTCAGCGCCGCGCATTCAAGGCCTTTCATTAGCATCTCACTGCATTTCTGTGATTGTGACAGATGCAGTTTCACAGTGGCATTAATGTGCAATGTTAACCTAATCAACGAAACAGAGACAAATGAATTCGAAGCAGGTTAGGTTTGACAACGAGTGACCCCAACAACAGTTTGGCATTTCAGGAGACGGACCTGGAAATTAATACGAATATAAGGAATTAATTCTCCTTCCATAATTAGCCCCACTGAGGGTCGTTTCTCCTTTTGTATAGGATACACAGAATCATTAATTTCAAGTGGGGTAAAATACTTAATTAAGCGAGAAACGTACACTAGGAAGGTGACATACACTGGTGTTTTTTTATGAAGTTGGTGCAACTTTGGCTCAATTTTAACTTCTTTGTGTTGCTAGGATGTTGTACAGTAGGTGTTTGCTATGAACAGTGTTGGGTGTAACTAACTAAGTAATTAGTTACTGTAATTTAATTACTTTTCCCTTGAAAATGTAAAGTAAGGGATTACTCTTCATTTATCTGTAATTTAATTACAGTTACTTCTATAATTGAGGTAAATAGATCAATCCGATCTCACAGCGATTTGTACGCATTTTATGAGGTGTCTAAATATTACGACCGCACTCGTACAAATTCGTATGAATTATTGTCAAATATGTATGAAAAAAAGTGTGAAATGTCATGAGATCAGACATAAAACAATAGTGGGTTTAACATCAAAATGTATTGTCTGATGCTAAAAAGTATGTTTTTATAATGTAACCTTCTTGGTCTGTTTAAGGATAATTCATGCAATTTTATAGTATTTATTTGAAAGAATTAAAACAGATTCATGTCTATCCTTGTATTATTCAGCTGGTTGAGATTGATATGGGTTTTTGAAAGTAATTAAAAGTAATTAAACAGTTTTTAGAGAGAGTAATTAGTACAGTAATCTAATTACACTGTTGAAGAGGTAATTAGTAACTAGTAATCCATTACTTTTTTAGAGCAACTTACCCAACACTGGCTATGAAATACAGGTGAAACTCGACAAATTAGCAAGAAATCGTGCAAAAGTTCATTACATGCAAAGTGAGATATTTCAAGCCTTCTTATAATTTTGATGATTATGGATTACAGCTTATAAAAACCTTTATTCTAATTTTGAATTTGGGATTTTCATAAGCTGTAAGCCATTCTCATCATAATTATAACAAGTAAAGGCTTGAAATAGCTCACTTTGCATGTAATGAGTCTATATAATATATTAGTTTCACCTCTTAAGTTGAATTACTGAAATAAATGAACTTTTGCATGATATTCAAAAGCATTTTGTATTCTGAAATGCACGTATATGGAAGATTGCACAAACATCCCTGCATAAGAAAAACTTTAATGTGCATCTTACACTCGATATCCAAGAACATGCTCTTCTGATGACCTCCGATCCTGCTGAGAGCTTCACAGTCGAAGCGGCCCCAGTCTGAGAGTCGAACGCCGCTGATGGTCAACATGGATTTTCCGTGCCGTCCACGCACTTCCACACGGCCGTCCTGACTCTAAACCAACACAAACAAATCAATCCACATTAGCGAAACTTACCCATTTTTACAATTTTAGTTTAGTTTTAGCAATTTAGTCGTGTGGTTTTGCCATTATTATTATACAGTAGTCAACATTTGAAGTGGATCAAAAGCTTTCATCAAAGTTATACATGAGTTTTGAACATTACCCGTTCTTGTCTTAGGTATTTATTGCACCATTTTAAATTCGTTTAGATCTTATTTGACCAGGCGAATACAGGTCTGACCAGTTTGGCGTACCTCAGGGCTCTGTTTTAGGACCCTTTTTAGTCTTTATTTATTCCTGCTTGGGCAACTTGGCCAAGTCCCCCTGTGCTGAAAATCAAGTTAATGTTGTTTATGTGTCTATGTGGTGTTTTTAATATGCTTTAAGAGAAACCATGTGTAAATTCATAAGTCGACCGCATTGCTGAATATTTTCTGCTTAAATCTCCAGTTGGAAAAACGGTTTGAAATCGCTGGTGTTTCTGCCGTCACAAACGACCTTGCAACCAATCAGATCAGCATGTGATCACCAAACAGAGGATCTCTGAGCTGAGTGAGTGAGTGGAGGCGGGGCTCATTTGCATATTCCGCGGCGAGGGTGTCGAGTTACATTCAAGCTATTTTAAGGCATGAAGACATTTTTTTTAAAGGAAAAAAAGTTTAAATATGGCATTTTGGTGATCAAAGGTGGGACTTTAAGTATAAATAAACATGGTTAGGCTGTCACACTACTCACTAATAAAGCAGTTATTGGATGGGAGAGGCACTACAAATGATATTCGGTGTAGGGAACAACTGCAGACATGCAACACTGAACGACGGGTGATTCATTGGGTCAAATAGAGCTTGATTTAACCTCACTATAATTGAACATAAGAGAGATGTTATACACACACAGTATGAGTTGCAGTCTGAATATGTTCTTCCGACCTCTTTTGATTGACAGGATATAATCGGCCCTGATCATTAGCTGTTTTTACACAATCGGCCAATAGTGAACATAATTGCTCGAATCGATTATTGGCCGATACATCGGTGCATCCCTAGTTTTAGTTTAAGTGAACTGGAATAGCCCTGACAGAATCATATCAGAAAATCAGAGGAAACCAGGAAAGTAATATTGAGTTGATCAGCTGTAATGTGGTCACACTATCTGTGCTTGCGGTGAGATAGAGGACTGTGAATATAAGGGGATTCGATGGAGCTCGTCCCCCAACGCCCACTTTAATGATCAGTGTTCTTCGCTTTCCCTGAAAAATCGATATGTGTCCACCCTCGGAGTCTAGAGTTCAGCGCCTGACAGTCCTGGAGCGAATGTGCGTTTTATTTGACAGGGGCCGTTATTGTAAGCTAGCAGAACCGAGACCCAAAGGCTTCCTTTCCTTCGCACTAATGCATGAGATTCATTTCTACACGGACAGCGAGAGCTGGTGTTTCCACGCCAGGAGAACATGATGAAAGCACACTCACATGCTCACATTTACTGAAAATAAATACTGCCTGTGCTAGAGTGTTGCTTGCAGTTGCTATGCAGTTGCTAGGGTGCTACGACTGAACTTCGACGTGGTTGCTAGGGTGTTTGTGGTATAAGGTTGTTGTGGTGCAAAATGAGTGGATTTTGATACATTGCTAGTTTCGAAGATGTGGTTCAGTAGGTGTTTGCTATGAGCACTACTACTAGTGACTTTGTAAACACCACAGTATGTATTTTAACCGTAATAAATCTTTAATACACAAACACACAACCAATTATTCCTGTGAACACAAGCACATGAATATAAACTACAGAAGCTCTGCCTGCATGAAAACAAAAATGCATCGTGAAAAACCCCCTTTCCGATTGAATGACTCTAATAAACAACTAATAAAAGCAGTTGCCAGAACCATATTTCTCATTCTGTGGTGTCATGACCTCCAAATACTAATTATTTTGGAGAGCTCGTCTGTAAGCAGATCCAAGAAACTGATCAGTGACTAAAAACTGCAGACTCTCTCTCGTGTGTGTGTGTGTGTGTGTGTGTGTGTGTCTGACACCATCTCGCCTTGGGCAGATGCTTCCTAACTGTTTGATATGCGACTGAGGTCTCAGTGAGACACGACAACCACAGCACACAGAGAATAGAGGAGAGGACGACAGAGAAGCAAATTGACAGATAGATAGACAGATAGACAGACAGACAGACAGACAGACAGACAGACAGACAGACAGACAGACAGACAGACAGACAGACAGACAGACAGATAGATAGATAGATAGATAGATAGATAGATAGATAGATAGATAGATAGATAGATAGATAGATAGATAGATAGATAGATAGATAGATAGATAGATAGATAGATAGACAGACAGATAGATAGACAGACAGACAGACAGACAGATAGATAGATCGATAGACAGACAGATAGATAGATAGACAGACAGACAGACAGACAGACAGACAGACAGACAGACAGATAGATAGATAGATAGATAGATAGATAGATAGATAGATAGATAGATAGATAGATAGATAGATAGATAGATAGATAGATAGATAGATAGATAGATAGATAGACAGACAGATAGATAGACAGACAGACAGACAGATAGATAGATCGATAGACAGACAGATAGATAGATAGATAGACAGACAGACAGACAGACAGACAGACAGACAGACAGACAGACAGACAGACAGACAGACAGATAGATAGATAGATAGATAGATAGATAGATAGATAGATAGATAGATAGATAGATAGATAGATAGATAGATAGATAGATAGATAGATAGATAGATAGACAGACAGATAGATAGACAGACAGACAGACAGATAGATAGATCGATAGACAGACAGATAGATAGATAGACAGACAGACAGACAGACAGACAGACAGACAGACAGACAGACAGATAGATAGATAGATAGATAGATAGATAGATAGATAGATAGATAGACAGACAGACAGACAGACCGACAGATCGACAGATCGACAGATCGACAGATAGACAGATAGATAGATAGATAGATAGATAGATAGATAGATAGATAGATAGATAGATAGATAGATAGATAGATAGATAGATAGATAGATAGATAGATAGATAGATAGATAGATCGATAGATAGATAGATCGATAGATAGATAGACAGACAGACCGATAGATAGACAGATAGATAGACAGATAGATAGATAGACAGACAGACAGACAGACAGACAGACAGACAGATAGATAGATAGATAGATAGATAGATAGATAGATAGATAGATAGATAGATAGATAGATAGATAGATAGATAGATAGATAGATAGATAGATAGATAGATAGATAGATAGATAGATAGATAGATAGATAGATAGATAGATAGATAGATTTATAGACAGATAGACAGATAGATAGATAGATGGATGGATAGATAGATAGATAGATAGATAGATAGATAGATAGATAGATAGATAGATAGATAGATAGATAGATAGATAGATAGATAGATAGATAGATAGATAGATAGATAGATAGATAGATAGATAGATAGATAGATAGATAGATAGATAGATAGATAGATATATAGATAGATAGATAGATAGATAGATTTATAGACAGATAGACAGATAGATAGATGGATGGATAGATAGATAGATAGATAGATTTATAGACAGATGGATGGATGGATGGATGGATAGATAGATAGATAGATAGATTTATAGATAGATGGATGGATGGATGGATGGATAGATAGATAGATAGATAGATAGATAGATAGATAGATAGATAGATAGATAGATAGATAGATAGATAGATAGATAGATAGATGGATGGATAGCGGACAGACAGATACAGTGTGTGTCCATCCGCAGCTTCTGAACAGGATGTTGTTCTGTTGGAGGGAAACGAGTGGGAGCCGGAGGCGTGGCTGACACACACTCGACTGAACACCCGTGATTATCTCCACACACACACTCGACTGAACACCCGTGATTATCTCCACACACACACTCAACTGAACACCCGTGATTATCTCCACACACACACTCAACTGAACACCCGTGATTATCTCCACAACGCTGGACAAGACTCTGAGGAGCTGTCATCTACCTGAGTCCTGTAATGATGAAATCATCAGAAAAATGGCCTGTGCTAATGATTCTAAACAGGAGGAGTTTCATGATCACTGTCACTTCACTGAGCAGCCGTCTCCATAACTGACATTTAAAGAGATGGGCAATTCTGAAACGCTTTCACCATGCCGGAACAGTCGAATAAATAATTCACGCAAAAAAACAACAAAAAAAACATGATGCACACATGCGTAGCCAATTTCACATACAGTACATGAAACCAAATTCATGTGCACAAAAACCAATTCACGTGCATGAAATCTTTTTTTTTAATATAAAATACAATTCATGTGTGCAAAATAAAATTAGATATTCATAAATACGATTCACAAGTGCAAAAACACAATTCGTAGATATAACTGTACACACACTACGACTAACACACAAATCCAAGGCGATTCACGCCGAGTGACGATTTGCACATTCAAGGATAAACTAATAAACATTGGAAAGTGTTTGTGTACAGTACATCTACGAATTGCGTTTTGCATTTGTGAAATGTGTTTTATTTTGCGCACGCGAATTGCTTTTTATTAATATATATGTACTTTTTCTTGCATGTGAATTGTTTTTTTTTTGTGGACGTGAAGTTTGGTTTCATGCATGTGGAATTGGCTATGCATGTGTGTGAAATATTAATGAGACAGATCTGCTTCCATCAAGCTTTAAGGTTTGTGTGTGTGTGTGTGTGTGTGTTCTTCACCTTATCTCCGTCTGTGAAGGTCTGTCCATCACTGGCTCTCCTCCAGGAGATCTCAGGCAATGGTTCTCCTTCAGCCGTACAGGAGATCATCGCAGCGTTTCCCTCCACAGCCGTCACGTTCCTCAGCTGAGTGATGTGAGGCTGGACTGAACACACACACACACACACACACACACACACACACACACCAGAAAGGTTCAGCGAACAGCTCTACCAGTTTATTTCAGACAGTAATAGCTGTGAATTACATCTTAATTTGCACTAAACACAATGTTCAGTGTGACAGAGGACACTTACAGCCTTAAACCGATTCTCCTTCTCATTTAGAAAATAAAGAAGAGAACAAAATAAGAATCATATAAGAAGAAAATATATTTTTTTTTTGCATTGTGAGATTATTTATATATATATATATATATATATATATATATATATATATATATACTAGGGCTGGGTAATAAATATCGATTTCTCGATATTAATCGATTCTCATTTTTACGAACCGATATCGATTCTTAAATCTCAAGAATCGATTAGTCATCCTGTTCCATTTGAATAAATGGATCATTGTATCACGGCTGCGCGCATCCAACAAATCGCATTAATCTTTGTCCTTTGTTACTATTGATATGAAACAAAGTCTCAATTTTCAAATTACGTCCATTTTCTTTAGAAATTCAAAAACATAAATAGCGTTTTGTCGCTGTGGCGTGAGATCGCTCTGGAGAAGCAGCAGCGCTGATCTCTCTTCCGGCTTAATAATACCAGTCACAGCGCCAAATAAACATGAATGAGCATCTGAAAGTGTGTTAAAGATAGAGTACAACTTATCCAAATCCGTATCATTGAGTCGCTCAATCGGCGTTTCAACCGTGGAAAGACGTCAGTTAATCAGCTTGTAATCAATGTATCGTCATATTTACCTCAGAAAACCCACATAAACTCGTTAGTCAGCTAGAAAAAATAACTCTAGAGGAGCATTTTGCGAAATACAGTATATACACCATATTACATATGCATTATAATCTTGTTATAATAATTATAATATAATAATGTTAATTATTATATAATTACAATATTATTATATTATATTATTATATAATTACATTATTATATAATTACATTATAATAATGTTCTTCGATATTTAATGCATATTTGAATAAATCTGGCAAGTTTTTATGACAGCCACCATTTAAATGTTTATATTTCATATAATCTTTTTTATTATAAAATAAATAAAAGTGTAATTTTAGTGTTTGTATAGCTACAAAACAGTTCATTATTACCTTCATATTAGGCTAATGAAGCCTATTGGCTACAACTAGACTCCCATAGTTTACAGCTTTAGTTAAGAGATGATTCCCTTGAGAAAATTTGCCATTTACTGTAACTGATATCCAAAATAATCAATATTGAATCGAAATCGAATCGAATTGTGAAATTTGTGTCAATACCCAGCCCTAATATATACTAACTTTTATGGTTAATCCATTTGACAACACTAATATACATTTAAGAATTAAGAATTTTTTACTATTCATTTGTTTTCCGTCTCCTTTTTTTGTATTTTCGATAGAAACTATAATTGTTCCTATTGTAAATGTATTTGTGCCGGTCTACTGTCATTGTAATTGTGCAATTTAGTAAAGAATTACTGTATTGACACAGAACTGAACATAACAGATATCTGATGGCACACATGCTCTTACAATCGCACCATCTAGCTACTGGAGTGCCTCAGGGCTCAGTGCTGGGACCGCTTCTCTTCTCCATTCAGAAACATGCTTTTCCTATCACTGTTTTCCTGACGACACACAACTCCACCTCTCATTCCAACCACAGGATCGGCTCACATCTCAGCCTGACTGACAGACATTACAGCCCGCGACACACCAAGCAGTCGGGCAACATTGAGCCGTTTTTGAGCGTCGGCCGACGTAGCTTTTCTGGTGTGATCCGCACCGTTGCTTCTAGTCGTGTTTTTTTGGACCGATTCAACATGTCAGGCCGTCTGTGAAAGAGGGATCTCTGATTGGGTGTTCAGCTTAGACCTTCAACTCAACCTTGCGAAGACAAAACTGCTCGTCTTCATCACAACTTCTCCATTCAGCTGTAGGTACCTCATACATAACCCCATCAAGGGTCACAGCACTTACATATTAGTGTTCTACACTGTAAAAAAATATTGATGGTTTAACTTAAAAAAGTAAGTAACCTGGTTGCCTTAAAAAAAGAGAAGAAGTGGGGTTGTTTGGTGGAGGGGGGATTATGGTGTGGGGTTAAAAAAAAAGAAAAAGTGAGTTAATACAATGAAGGAGATTAATTTAACCATCAGAAACTCAAAATTATATGTTATCTGAACTAAATAAATTATTATAAAGTTGATTTGACAAAAGAAAAAAATTAGTGATTATTACACTGTAAAAAAATATTGATGGTTTAACTTAAAAAAGTAAGTAACCTGGTTGCCTTAAAATTTTAAGTTGATTGAACTGGAAAATATGTGTTAATACAATGAAGGAGATTAATTTAACCATCAGAAACTCAAAATTATATGTTATCTCAACTAAATAAATTATTATAAAGTTGACTTGACAAAAGAAAAAAATGTTGCGATTACTACACTGTAAAAAAATATTGTTGGTTTAACTTAAAAAAGTAAGTAACCTGGTTGCCTTAAAATTTTAAGTTGATTGAACTGGAAAATATGAGTTAATACAATGAAGGAGATTAATTTAACCATCAGAAACTCAAAATTATATGTTATCTCAACTAAATAAATTATTATAAAGTTGATTTGACAAAAGAAAAAAATGTTGTGATTATTACACTGTAAAAAAAATATTGTTGGTTTAACTTAAAAAAGTAAGTAACCTGGGTTGCCTTAAAATTTTAAGTTGATTGAACTGGAAAAAGTGAGTTAATACATTGAAGTAGATTAATTTAATCATCAGAAACTCATCTCAACTAAATAAATTATTATAAAGTTGATTTGACGAAAGAAAATATGTTAATCTTGAAAATATTTTTTACAGTGTATTGTTAGTTTCACTGCTTCTATTGCTCTAAGACGCTTCTGATAAAAGCATCTGCAAATGTATTATTTTGAACCTTGATGGTCACTTTGGATAGACGTGTCTGCCACATGTGTAAATGTAATGATCACGGACATTATTTATAATAATAAACTATTTTTCTTTTTGTGTGGACTGTGACGTGGAGATTCATCCATATGGAAATACTTCTGACAGAAGATTAATCTCCTCTGAATGTGTGTGTCCTGTGAGCGCTTGTTCTGCTAGTGCGATGTTCATATGACTGACGGCTGCTGACCTCACCATAAACCCTGTTAGAAGTGCAGTGTGTGTGTGTGTGTGTGTGTGTCTCATAGATAAGCTGTGTCTTCCTCAGGTTTCCCCTAAACAGCGCTGGATTCGAGGGCAACATCCCCACGGTGAGTTTCATGTGTAACAGCCGTTCCTGCGCTGGAGAGAATCACACACACACAGCGCCGCTGAATAAATCTGTGCTCGAGTGAATGAAACGCAACAGAAACAGCTCTTCACACACTCACAGCCTTTGAACTACGTCTGCACAGATCAAGGACTTATTTGTAGCGGGAGAACCAGCCGAAACACCCAGAGGCTGTGAAGAGAGAGCGTGACACACACACACACACACGCACACACACACACACACACACACACACACACACACACACACACACACACACACACACACACACACACACACACACACACACACACACACACACACACACACACAGGGTTAAACCAGTCGTTTCCTTGTGAACGACTCTCTCCACACTTGACATGGTTTCAGTTTCAATATAAATATATAGCCAATACAAAAGCTAGAAATATAATAAAAAAATAATCATATTTAAAAATGAACAATAAATATTCAGGGTCTGATTATTGACAATTAATAATAAACACTAATCCTAAAAAAATTACAATTTAATATACTGATATATTTATATTTCATATAATATTAAATTTATTAATTATAAACTATATCATATAATTTAATATATTTGAATACTTATAAACTGTATTGATGAATTTTAGGTGACAGATGGTCAATATTTGCTTAGTATTCTATATTTTTATTTTCTCAATTATTGATGATCAGAGTGTTCCCTAAATATTAAAAATGAAAATAAATAAATGTATAAATATTTATAAACTCTATTGATCAATTTCTGTCAACAGATGGTCAATATTTGCTTTTTTCTATATTTTAATTTTCACCATTATTGCTGATTGTATGCTTGCCTAAATATTTAGAAAAATTTCAATATTTATTATATTTATTTCAATATTTATAAACTGTATTGAGGAATTTTAGGTGACAGATGGTCAATATTTGCTTTTTCTATATTTTTTATTTTCTAAATTATTGATAATCAGAGAGTGCCCTAAATATTTAGAAATAAAAATAAATAAATGTATAAATATTTCAACATTTATAAACTGTATTGATTAATTTCTGTCAACAGATGGTCAATATTTGCTTTTTCTATATTTTTATTTTCTCAATTATTGATAATCAGAGTGTGCCCTAAATATTTAGAAATAAACATGTATAAATATTTGAATATTTATAAACTGTATTGATTAATTTCTGTCAACAGATGGTCAAATATTTGCTTCATCTATATTTTTTTATTTTCTCAATTATTGATAATCACAGTGTTCCTTAAATATTTAGAAATAAAAAAATAAATATGTATAAATATGTCAATATTTATAAACTGTATTGATTAATTTCTGTCAACAGATGGTCAATATCTGGTTCATCTATATTTTTATTTTCACTATTATTGCTGATCGAATGGTTCCCTAAATATTAATTGTACACAAATCACACAGTTTTAATTAGGTTGAGCGATTTAGACAGTGTGTGACGTCTGACGTCCGTTCAGTGTGGTTGTTTTCTCTCTCATGTCAAGCTTTACAAACGTTACAAACTGTGTTTCCGCTCCACGTTTGGCACAACAAAACTCCCACCCGATAAGAGCACGATATAAATGTGCTTTCTGCCGAACGAGCGTCTCCGGCTCTTGGATCTTGATGGAGGAGAATAAATCTCCATACATTTCCATGCAAAAGACTGGAGGTCCAATCACAATAATCAGTTTCTGAATATGCACAGCAGCTTCATGGAAAATTGAATTGAATCTGGGTCCTATAACAGAACCTGCTGGAGTTCTTTACGATAATTGAACAGTCTTTCATTCCTCTGTTTGAAACAGCGGCACATTTACTCGTGTTTGTGGCGCATTGCTTCATTTTCTTCAAGAGAATTGGAGTGGAAGCGACCGAATGGAAAAAGAAAAGAAAAGAAAGAGATTCTCCGCGAGTAAAGACTTCCTCCTTGTCCACAATAATACGCATCTTTTCTTCTCCGCTTTGCCCGTCTGTCCTTCACACGGAGACGGCGTTTTTACTTTAGCATCTGAGGCCCGTTTCAACAACTAATATGGGGCCCTACACACATAAAACATAAACATAAATCTTTAAATCATGACTTAAATGGTCCTTGATAAGACCCTTATTCATCGTCTGGAATCGTTTAAAGCCCTTTGAACAGTTTGCACTGAAACTGTCTTTTAGACCGTTTGGTCCCCATTGAAGTCCATTATATGGAGAAAATCCTGGAATGTTTTCATCAAAAACCTTAATTTCTTTTCGACTGAAGAAAGAAAGACATGGACATCTTGGATGACATGGGGGCGAGTAAATTATCAGCAAAAGTTTTTTCAAAAAATTAACTACTCCTTTAAGGTTTTTGATGAAAACATTCCAGCCTTTTTCTCCATATAATGGACTTCAATGGGAACCAAACGGTTCAAGGTCCAAAAGACAGTTTCAGTGCAAACTGTTCAAAGGGCTTTAAACGATTCCAGATGATGAATAAGGGTCTTATCAAGCGAAACGATCACTCATTAAAAAAAAAAATTAAGTTTATATAAGCTCAAATGCTCGCCTTGCTCTGTTCTGTGATGCACGTTTGTGACTCCTGTTCGAACTCGTTTATCAAAATGAACGAATCTTTTTTCGTGTCATTTAGTTCATTCAACGAACAAAATGAACGAGTTGACTCTGGAAAGATTTGTTCATTTTTCGCTTGATAAGACCCTTATTCATCTTCTGGAATCATTTAAAGCCCTTTGAACAGTTTGCACTGAAACTCTCGTTTGGACCTTAAACCGTTTGGTCCCCATTGAAGTCCATTATATGGAGAAAATCCTGGAATGTTTTCATCAAAAACCTTCATTTCTATTCGACTGAAGAAAGAAAGACATGGACATCTTGGATGACATGGGGGCGAGTAAATTATCAGCAAAAGCTTTTTTTAAAGTGAACTACTCCTTTAATGTAGACGTAGCCTGAGACAACACGACAAAAACACTAATCAATGAAGATTGGATTTGATTGATTTTTTTGAATGATTTGCTCACCGAACACTTTGAGGATCAGCTGACTCTCCGAGCTCCCGGCCTTGTTCGAGGCGCGACAGGTGTACGGTCCTCCGTCCCCTTGACCGATGTTTTTAACGGTCAGCGTGCTTTTGCCCCCATCCAGAGTGTTCAACACATACTGCTCCGAACGCTCGATCACGTGACCCTTCCTGAGGAGGGAAAACATCGGTTGATGAGGAGATTAACTGTAGCTGAAATAACAACAGATATTAAAGCTCTTGCTGTTGTTTTTGGTCTCATGTTGATTATTCTCCTCATATTCTCCATTGTTGCGGCTCCTCTCTTCCCAGTCTGTCAGTAACGCTCTGTTTACTTCCTGTCTCTATGAAGCCCCTCCTCCTGAAAAGCCCACTGTGCTCTGATTGGTCGGCTGGATCAGTGTGTTGTGATTGGTCGAGCGCTTCGAGTGTGTTTGGGAAATGTCCCGCCCCTTTCCATAACCGCCAGTTTAACACACTACTAACTAACTCAACCAGGCTCCGCCCCTTTATTCTGCGCATTAATTATTATAATGAGGAATATTGTGACGTGTTCATTCCTGGAGAAACTCGAGACTACAATGGAGGCGTTTCAGGAGAAAAACAACACTAAACACAGATGATAAAAGAAGAAAAGTCCTCTTTAAATTGATTTAACAGTATCAAAAAATACCATTTTCTCACTTACATCTCATTTGTGTAGAAATTAATTTGTAGAAAATGAAACACTTAATGTGTTTCATTGTATAACATCTTTATTTTATTACTCCAGTCTTCAGGGTCACATGATCCTTCAGAAATCGCTCTAATATGATGATCTGATGCTCAATAATCATATTTATGATTATTATCAGTGTTGAAAGCACTTTAATATTTTTGTGGAAACCGTGATGCATATTATGGTTCAGGATTCTTTGATGAATAGAAAGTTCAAAAGAACAGCATTAAAAGAGAATAATGTTATATGTTTAATGCACTCTGGCTGAATAAAATAATGAATTTAATTAATTTCTCTAGCTGTTTACATCTTTTGTTTGTTAGTTAAACTAAGACACACAGAAGAGTCTCTCAGAGTGCAGAGACAAAAGAAAAGTAACGATAGTAATGAAGATTAATGTAACGAACAATTCAATCTCAATAACAAAAACACAATTAAGGGAAGTGGATGCAGGGTGATCAGGCAAAACATCTAACAAGCTAACCGAACACGAGTCTGGACCCAAACACAACCCAGAGCCGAAAATTACCATTCTGTCAACGTTTACAGAGTCATTATTCAGTGAAAATGAAAGAGAACATCTGCTAAACATCTCCTTTTGTGATTCACGGAGGAAAAAGCCATGAATCGAATCAGCAAAATGATGACAGAACGTTAATTTGTGGCGTAACTGTGCCTTTAAATAGGACGAGGAACAGAACTAATTAACAGCTGGAAATAATGAGGATAATTATAACCTCAAAAATCTATCTGATTGTAAATGTTATATTTTCCCTCATTATAATGGTGTGCTGAAGTGTATTTTTATATGAAAATGATATTTGGAAACACTTTACTTGATCAGACTGACATGACACATCATGAATATGAAGGAGATGTTATGCATGTTTATAACAACTGTCATTAAGTGTCATTTGCTTAATTATGACGTTTTTAATGCAAATTATATTAAATATTAAATTTAAGATTTAATCTTTTTTAATATTTTGTCATTATAACTTGTTGTTGAGGTCAAGAAAAATATTCATAATGCCTCATCAATAATTTTTGTTTATTGCACTGAATTCTATAGAACTGAATTAGAATATCACTCATAAATGCTTATTAATCTAATTAATAATAATCAATTGAGACCTGGATCAGGTGTCTTAAAAATATAGTGATCATTTAATAAATCCAATGTCGTTCAAAACCCGTTTGACTTTTGGATCACAAACTATAATATACTATAATATATAGAAATACTATTTTTAAGAACAAACAGTTTTGGACCATTGTATGAACAACAAATCTGTCCCACAGAAGAGAGAAAATCATAATCAATGAATTTATTTAGAATATAGAAAAAAGAAAAAAATATTATTCTATAGGACTGAATTAGATTTCTTCCCAAATGCTTATTAATCAAATTAATAATAATGAACTGAAACCTGCAGGATCATCTCCTGTCTGAACGGCATGCAAAAACCTCACATTAATATTCATTTGTGAATATAACTCCTATGACATCATCTGCACTTTAAGTGGCTGTAATTTTGAAGTTGAAGTGAATTAAAGAGAACTTTGTTCTTCTGCGGTAAAAATACCTCTGATTTGAAGAACATTTACAAAACCATCGTGCCGATCCTTAATGGGTTTAAATCGGTGGAAACTATAATTGTGCTGCACTTTATTCAGACTGATGGACCCTCACACTTCTCTGGACCTTCGTCAGTTCCAGCCATGAGAAAAAACTAATGACAAAATCTCCCGACAGCAAAGAGACATGCATCTCCTGTAGATCTCCAGAAAGATCTCAACGACGTCTCAAAGTGTGCTCAGACTGATGAAACATTTCTTATAAAGGCACGCTGAATTTCTCCCTCACACAATGCAAAGATTTCAGAGAAAGTCCCGAGTTTGAGTGATTCTGGCCCTCTCCTCAGTTATCATGCAAGGCTTTGAACATCTGATCAAAGCACAGATCAGCTCTACACTTCTGAAGCCACACACACGCTGACGATTTACATACAGAGAGATATACGAATCAAGGACACTGTGCCCTATATACTACAGCAGCAATGATGTCCAGCGCCCTACACACTCACTCACTCACTCGCTTACTCAAACACTCACTCACACAGTCTTGCTCGCTCGCTCACTCACTCACCCTCGCTCACACACTCCCTCACTCACTCACTCAAACACTCACTCACTCGCTCACTCACACACTCACTCACTCAAACACTCACACACACTCGCTCACTCACTCACTCACCCTCGCTCACACACTCCCTCACTCACTCACTCAAACACTCACTTGCTTAAACACTCACACACTCACTCACTCACTCACTCACACACTCACTCACTCAAACACTCACACACACTCGCTCACTCACTCACTCACCCTCGCTCACACACTCCCTCACTCACTCACTCAAACACTCACTTGCTTAAACACTCACACACTCACTCACTCGCTCACTCACACACTCACTCACTCACACACTCACTCACTCAAACACTCACACACACTCGCTCACTCACTCACTCACCCTCGCTCACACACTCCCTCACTCACTCACTCAAACACTCACTTGCTTAAACACTCACACACTCACTCACTCGCTCACTCAAACACTCACTCACTCAAACACTCACTCACACTCGCTCACTCACTTGCTCACTCAAACACTCACTCACACAGTCTTGCTCGCTCGCTCGCTCGCTCACTCACCCTCGCTTAAACACACACACTCAAACACTCACTCGCTCGCTTACTCAAGCAGTCACTCACTCACTCACTCGGTCACTCACTCACTCGCTCAAACACTTGCTCGCTTACTCAAACACTCACTCGCTCACTCAAACACTCACTCGCTTAAACACTCACTCACTCAAACACTCGCTCGCTTACTGAAACACTCACTCACTCGCTCGCTTGCTCGCTCACTCACTCACTCACTCGCTCGCTCGCTCACTCGCTCAAACACTTGCTCGCTTACTCAAACACTCACTCGCTCACTCACTCACTCAAACACTCGCTCGCTTACTGAAACACTCACTCACTCGCTCGCTCACTCGCTCACTCACTCACTCGCTCACTCACTCACTCGCTCACTCGCTCAAACACTTGCTCGCTTACTCAAACACTCACACACTCAAACACACACTCACTCACTCACTCACTCAAACACTCATTCACTCACTTGCTCACTCAAACACTCACTCGCTTAAACACTCACTCACTCAAACACTCGCTCGCTTACTCAAAGACTCACTCACTCACTCACACACTCACTCACTCACTCAAACACTCGCTCGCTCACTCAAACACTCACTTGCTTAAACACTCACTCACACACTCAAACACTCACACACTCACTCACACACTCAAACACTCGCTCGCTTACTGAAACACTCACTCACACACTCACTCACTTACTCGCTCACTCGCTCGCTCACTCACTCACTCACTCACTCGCTCGGTCACTCACTCACTCACTCACTCACTCACTCACTCGCTCGGTCACTCACTCACTCACTCGCTCGGTCACTCACTCACTCACTCACTCACTCACTCACTCACTCACTCGCTCGGTCACTCACTCACTCACTCACTCACTCACTCGCTCGGTCACTCACTCACTCACTCACTCACTCACTCACTCACTCACTCACTCACACACTCGCTCGGTCACTCACTCACTCACTCACTCACTCACTCACTCACTCACTCGCTCGGTCACTCACTCACTCACTCACACACTCACTCACTCACTCACTCACTCACTCGCTCGGTCACTCACTCACTCACTCACTCACTCACTCACTCACACACTCACTCACTCACTCACTCACTCACTCACTCACTCACTCACTCACTCATGTCCAACCGCTGGATCTTTAATCTCTGTCTCTAAGCTTAAGGAATAAAACAGGTTCAAAGAACATGTTGCTAATGATCCAATTAAGCGAGGAAAAGGTCACTTCTGTCCGGTGTTTGAAAGTTTTTCTTGGTTATGCGAACATTTCATTCAGACATTCTGCAAACTCTGAACGAGCAATAATAGATAATAGAACTGAATCTATTAAAGGGATAGTTCACTCAATTGAGTTATTTTTACCCACCTGGCATTGTTCATTTTCCATCCACAAAAAAATTTAAAAATGTAATTTGTCAGATTGACAAAAGCGAACACGACAAACAAATCGGCTATATTCACCCGAGAGAAGAACTGTATTTCAAGTTCAGGAAAAAACCCAAGGGCATCCAGCATTAGAACAACACCAGGGTGAGTAAATAACGACAATTTTGATCTTTTGAGTGAACAACCCCTTTAATGTTCAGAGCTTTGCCAGAACATCAGCCAAAGCAGAGTTTCTCTTGACAAACGTTACTGTTACCCACCAGTACCAGGTCACCTGAGGGTCGGGGGAGCCGGAGGTGATGCAGGTGAACGTCACCGACTCCTGGTAGTCTGCCGTGGCGTTGAAGGACTGCTGTGGCACGAACAGAACCGGAGGAACTGGAACGACACCAGACGCACAGTTAATCATGCATGTTCGATACAGTTTCTCTCTGAATGCTGAATGCAGGTAAAGTCAGATGCTTGCGTTAGTCATGTTTGGATTACCCGACATATGTGTCTCCTGTCTGTAATTAAAACAAACGTTCTCTCTCTTAAATCCAACACTGAGCGAGTTAAACTGCAGTTCATCGACTGGCCACTAGAGGAGTCAGACCCATAGACCCGCATGTTAAAATGCCCAACTTTACAGCAGAATAAAAAAAAACATCTTTACAGCCCGGTGCAAAAATAGCTAATTTAGCCCTTCGTGACAACTGTATGGCTAATTTATATAGCTAATTTAGCCCTTCGAACTCACCCATCTAAATTATTTTAACCCTTAGGCTAAAGTTCTGCATAATTAAAGGCGTGGCCACTTGAGTGACAGGTGGATTGCCGCTGATGTCACTGCTAGCCTGTGTGTTAGCGTCACGTCACCTCAGCTAATCCGCCTATTTGTTTATCCGGGAGTGACGCGCGGCCAAGATGGCGACGGCCGGCTCCGCCCACTTTGGGCTTCAAAAATGCGAGTGACGTCACGCTTAACAGTCTCATCCCAAAAAGTCATATAACTGATGTCTTGGGACGTCTTTTAACCATACGTCAATATTCGCCTTTTTAGGGCCCCCTTAAACGTCGGTAGATGGCGATCCCGGGCCGTCATATATACAACTCACGCTTTACCTTTAACGTCAGTTAGGTGACGGGTTAGGTTTAGGGTTAAGTTTAGGTCTGGGGTAGAGTTAGGATCCCATAACCTCATCTACCGACGTTTAAGGGGGCCCTAAAAAGGCGAATATTGACATATGGTCAAAACACGTCCCAAAACGTCAGTTATATGACGTCTTGGGATGAGACCGGGTTGTCACGCTCACTACGCACATATTTATTTACAGTGTATGAATGAAACTAATTGAACTATCAAACCACGTCAGCCGTTTGTTTACACTCTCTCTTTACCTTCAAAACATCTGTTTCATGTCAGTCTGATGGGCTGAATCGATCTGATACGAATAAAACAGACCTCGCCGAGCACAATCATTATTCGCCGCTCTGTGATTTGCTCCCCGAGTTCAAAGAGGTTGAAATTACAAGGTTTTTTTTGGGTGATGTGTATCTGTGAAGGACATCTCGGTGACATTTCCTTTTAAAAGATCAAGCAGACGCGGAGAGAAGTTGCCGATTGCCCTGTCTGCGCTCAAACGGCTCCTCTGATGATGAAAGTCGGGGTTAAGGGCTCGGAAAGAGCACGCTAGCGCATGTCTGCATGCTAATCATCAGCGTAAACGTATTCCACATACACAACTGTACAGGATAATCGCAAGAAACCGAGACACAACAAACAAGGAACCAGAACAATTTTACTTCCCTATATTTCTATTAAATCCTAATCGAATTATGACCAATTATATATATGGTTGGAAAGGTCTAAGACTTCTAAATAGATATTCTACCCCTGTTTTGTGTTACAAATTATGTAGGAAGAGTAATTGATGAATTATAAAAAATCTGCATCATAACAGGAGGTCTGACCTGTATCATAAAAAGTCAATGCACCCATTTTTAATCATTGAAACTTCTGTTTTTATGCTAATAGTTCATAATAAAACATATAATCTAGTATTTTTCAATGAAAAATTATAGTGTAATATTATCCTCTAAAAATTATAATATATATATATATATATATATATATTATCCTCTAAAATATAATGCATAATAATCTTTTTTTTATTGCGATTTTTTATTTTATCACATATTTTAGTAGTTATCAAAAATTAAGTATCATTTGAAAGCTTATAAACTCAGAATTCATCCTGTGAAAACCGTTTTATAATTGAATGTTACGTTACCATAGAAACAGTACTTATTTTATCAGGCTCCTCCCCTTTTGGGCTTCATTATATTTCATAATTTATGATCAAAACTTTTAATCTTGACAAAACACTGTGTTTGTGTCTCAAGGTTTCAAATTTTGTGACAGAAGTGATATTTGGACAGAAATGTATTAATTTGTTAAGGCAGAATGTATACAACTAAATTCAATGGAATTCAATGGCACCCGGTGGCTATTTTTGGTACTACGCCTAAACAAAATCTCATGGGAACTTCAATTTTTGTGATATCAACTTCAAATTTGAAACATAACTTGGTTAGATTTATGGCTTTGATTTTATAGTAAAAAATATTTTGTAAAAGTTATATTTTATATAAAATAAAAAAAATATAAAGTACAATATATTTGATTTACTGTAAATTTAAACGTCCATAACTGTTTCATACTTTAATTTTTTGAAGTGTTTTCACTTCAGCAATAATCTCCTGAGTGTGTTCTTCAAAACAAGACCAAACTTGGGTATAGTCCAAAGCACTCATGAATTACAACCATTTAAGTTTGAATAGTGCATTCTCAAAAAGGGGGGTGACAGCGACGGGGTTAATAAGAAAGGTGAAATATGATTGTTTTTGTTACACTGCAAAATAAATTCCCTTCTTGAAACAAGCAAGATGCACATAAATCTAAGTAAAGTGTACTTTATTTTTTTAAGCTTAAGAATTTCATCTATTTTCAGGTTATTGTGCATCTTAAGGTTAAGGTTATGAAAATATACGGTTAAATTTTTTAATGCAATCTTCACAAAAAATTACGTATTTTTGTCTAGTTTTAAGGACCAATAGCATTTATTAGTCAAAAATTCTCATCAAGCTTGATTTTTCAGTGCATCAGTGCAGTGCTGTATTTTCGTCTTCAACATAACATATTGGTTTAATAACACAATCACCAATCATATTTCCCTCAAAGAGTCTTCAATCATCCAAACTAGCCTCAAACAGATGGTGGGCATATGCAAAACGCCCACGCTAATTCAATAAGGAAGGTCAAGGCAGAAAGGGGCATTTCATTACGACAGCGGATGGTGTTTCAACACGCCGTTGCGATCCACTCAGCTCTGCGAATCAATCTACGGGAAACTGCTGGATTCAATCTCTGTTCTTGGACACGAGACTCAGGCGTCAGCCTTTGCTAAGTGATTCAAGCAGCAGGTTGTTCTGTTTTCGTGGCAGACGGCGCTTGCCATGTCTTCGGGATAATAGGATGCGCCTCATTGAGCGAGCTTATTGGATCTTCCTGAGAGCTATAAGTGGTGATGCTAAATTGAATGCAATGTGCTTTTTTTTCTTTGCATGCTATTACATCAGTTTAAAGAAGTATGAGTTGTGCAAATACTATTGTGTCCGTTCAGGCATAGCTCAGCGCTATCAAATCCCGATGATGGCTCATTTCGCGGAACAAGGTAAACCAACGAGTTCAAAAGACAGGCGGTGTTTCGTGAAGCGCTCGCCAAGATAAGGTCGTCGATTGCTCGTGACTCACAGAAGCTTGAAGAGAGTGTTCATTGAAACATTTAGTCTCAAATCTAGTCAGCAGAAAATTGAGTGTAAAAACGCTGAGGTGATAAACTACGTGTGGATTTGTAATGTGAAACGCCCATTTTAATTTGAATGTGAAAGACCAGCATTACGATCTGAACTGGTCTCGTCAGACTGGTTTACACCTGCAAAACCTAAAGCTAGTTGACCAAAGAAGTCTTGCTAAGCTACACTCTAAAAAATGCTGGGTTGTTTTAACCCAACTTTGGGTCAAATATGGACTAACCCAGCCGTTGGGTTACATTTTTACATTACATTTTTAACCCAACATTTCGGGTTTGTCCATATTTGACCCAAAATTGGGTTAAAACAACCCAGCATTTTTTAGAGTGTAGTTTAGCAGTCTAAAAGCAACACACCACCATACACTCTAAAAATGCTGGGTTGTTTCAACCCAAATTTGGGTCAAATATGGACAAACCCAAATGTTGGTTTAAAAATGCAGTTAATAATGTTACCCCAACTTCAACTTTCACTTTCAGCTGTACATTTTTTAATTACATTTTTAATCCAACATTTGGGTTAGTCCATATTTGACCCAAATTTGGGTTGAAACAACCCAGCATTTTTTAGAGTGTACACTCTAAAAAATGCTGGGTTATTTTAACCCAACTTTGGGTCAAATATGGACTAACCCAGCCGTTGGGTTAATTTTTTACATTACATTTTTAACCCAACATTTAGGGTTTGTCCATATTTGACCCAAAATTGGGTTAAAACAACCCAGCATTTTTTAAAAACACAACAAAAATGACCAAATCAATGTTTCATTTCCCATCAAAACATTCATAGATTCAAATTTAGAAGGACAAATTCTAATTTAGAAATAAAACAATTTATCTGACCAATGTCATTTCATTGCATACAATAAAACGTCAGCTCTTTTAACAATACAAAAAAAAGAGTGATTGTGTTAATGGACTTTCTTTAAAATAGAAAAACATATCATTAAATTCAACAAAACTTATGCATCATATGTCATCATAATCACGTACTAATGTCTACACTCAAAAATAATAGCAAGAAATATATATATTTTTTTATTATTTAATAAACCATTTTTGGTTCCCTAGTTAAAAAAATCTTAAAATAAATATGTTTTTCTTTAATGTGCAAAACATTTTATAACTATATAAAATTATCCCATTATAACAACAAAAAGTGACACAAAAGTATATCGTTTATGTGCATATCGATTCATGACAAGTATATCTGTTATGTACGATGATTTTATAGATCACATTTTCATGTAAAATGCATTTATAATAATAATAATTTTTAATAGTGATGGTCATATTCTAGATATTCACTGTTGTGTTGGTAAAGCAAGTGATTGTTACAGTAAGTAAACTGCAAAAAAGTTTTTTTTACTTGGTATTTTTGTCTAAAAAATCTTTTAAAAAAAGCACTTGTGTGTAAAATGAGATCAGATATTATGTCCTGTTTTATAAAGCAAAATTAAGTGAGTTGACGCTTAAAAAAGGCAAAATGATCTGCCAATGCGGTGAGAAAAATCAGGTTAGTTCAAACAGAAACAAGATTATTTTTCTCACCATTGGCAGATCAATTTGCTTGTTTTAAGCAAAAACTAACTTCATTTTCATTTATTTCCCCAGAAAACAAGACCTAATATCCTTACTTAATATCATGCATCTTGATTTAAGAAATGTTTGATATTTGGACTGGAAAAGCATTGTTTGCACTCAAATTAAAGAGGTTTAGGCTAACGACTAATTGATTGTTAACTTAAACAACGATCGATTATGGGAATTTAAAGTCAATCCACACTGTAAAAAATTTGGATTTACTTGAAAAAACCTTGCTAAACGATCTCACTCAGAAAATGCTAGTAAATTTACAAAGATTTGCCAAGTAAAAACCTAAACATATTTATCAGTAGCTTTAATTAGAAATCTTTAAGTTAAATTTACTTGGAATGTGGAATTAAGTAAACTTTACAAAAAATAAGTAATTTTAACTCGGCTTGTAAAAGGTTGATTAATACCGATTTCCTTTGCCTTTGCATTACACTTCACTAAAACAATTATCTTGAATTTTATTAGTCATTTATAGTATGTTCTTTACTTAGATCATCTAAGTCATTTATATATACATCATGTCAGACTTTAAGCCTTATGTGAATGCAAACACCTTAATACTTGGTAGACAATACACAATGGTGGTAACATTTGATGGATCGTTTTTGTGTTTGAATGTGTCGTTTTAAGCAAAAAATTTACTCGAAATGTCACAAAATGGCAATTTACTAATACTGACAACAAAAATCAATGATAAAACAGTGTAAATACAGCTGTAAAACAGTGAAAAATGAACCTCATTAATTATTCAAGGTCCAGTGCATGATGGGAACCCCAGTATCAGAAAAGTTGAGTAATTTTTACTTAATTTTATTGAGTTGATATTACACTTTCATTTATACTCGCTTGAAATAAGTACTGATATGGAATTTACTTAGTTTTTAAATTCTTGCCTGAACTAACCTTTTCAAGTAAATTACATTGGGTTTTTTCACTAGTATTTACTTAACCAAAAAATAAATTTTTACAGTGCATAAAGTCAACACAGCTTTACTTGTTCTGGACCAAAAACATCCCTTCAGATGGTCTTTAAACGGTCAGTTTACCGTCATCCTCATTGAATGTGAACTGACAGCCGTTATTGTAGGAGCTCGTCTTACAGAAGTAAATGGATGATTGAGTCGATAGCGGGACACAGTCGAGCGCTCCAGTTATCCAGCTGTGGAAGTGCACGTGTTTCCAGCGCTCACCGTTCACCAGCACCACGATGTCCCTGAAATCGATCTCTCCTCGGGCCTCCACGCGCGCCTCGCAGCGATACACACCCTCGTCCGCTTTGCTCACTCGCAGGATCTGCAGGTTGTTGTTGGGAAGGACTTGAAATCTGCCTTCAAACACACACACATCAAAGCGCTGCATGAGTGCTATTCACAAACAATAAACTTAGGTTTAAATGCTCAAGTTACGAGAATATATAGGGTTAATAGACGCTTGAAAAGATGTTGCATGGGTACACCTGACCTGCACTGTAAAAAATAATATGCTTTATCTAATCAATAAAATTGTGGCAACAGATTACAAGCAATATTATTTATTAAATTGAACAAATTAGAATTGAGTAATAGTTAATCAAATTTACATAACATAATTATTTTAACATAATTAAAAACAACATAATTTACATTACATAATTACAAAATGATGTAAGAAAGCACTTAGCTTTATGGGTTAATATTACATTAAACATTAACCTTCAGGTGCTCTTCGGTCATTTCTGACCGAAAAAGTTTCTGTTTTGAAATTTTAAAAATCACAGCTTCATCGCAATGTTACGAAACTTGGTGACTTTTATGGCATTGGGTATGTGAACACACACAAAAAAATTGAGGTCATGATCTGAGCATGCTAAGTGGTCATAAAAACAAATAGTCACACTTGTGCTCTTCGGTCAAAAATGGCCGACCATAGGAAATGAATGGGAAATTGACAAAAACACAAAAACTTTGAGAATTTTTGTGTGTACAATCTACAAATCGGCCACGATGCAGAAAAAAGTGCTCAGCATTGAAGGGGTGACACTCTAAAACATCCAGAGTGCAAAACAGACATACCCACCCCTACGCACACACACTTTTATACACAAAAACACCAATAAATTGTGATTAAAGAAATCTGTTTTGAATATTTAAAAATCACAGCTTCTTCAGAAAATTACGAAACTTGGTGACTTTTATGGCATTGGGTATGTGAACACACCAAAAAATTGAGGTCATGATTCGAGCAATTTAAGTGGGCGTAAAAAAACGAGTCACACTTTTGCTCTTCTGTCAAAAATGACCCCATAGGAAATGAATGGGAAATTGACAACAAAAAAAAAAAAAAAAATTCTCTGAATCGACAAATCGGCCACAAGTCTAAAAAAAAAGTACACCGCAGGAAAGGGGTGACACTCTACAACATCTAGAGTGCAAAACAGACACACACACACACACACACACACACACAAACACACTTTTATACACATACACACCAATAAATTTTGATTACAAAAGGTATGTTTTGAATTATTAAAAATCACAGCTTCATCGGAATGTTACGAAACTTGGTGACTTTTATGACATTATGTATGTGAACACACAAAAAATTGAGGTCATGATATGAGCATGCTAAGTGGTCTTTAAAAAAATAGTCACACTTGTCTTTGGTCAAAAAAGACCCCCATAGGAAATGAATGGGAAATTGTAAAAAAAAAAAAGAAAAAAAGAAAAAAAAAATGTGAATTTTTGTTTTTTGTCAATTTTTTTGATAAGAAATAGTTTTTGAGATTGTTTCAACTATATATTCAAATCCACCACCAACAACAAAATGTGTTCATAAACAGCTGGGGAATTCACATGCCTCTCCATAGAGAGCTGTACATGCCATCTAGTGGTTACACCATGATTCTACGCTTTTTCTCTATACTGTAACCAGATGGTGCTAATTTTCTTCAAAAAATATTTTTTAGATTAGACTCTATATATTAAACTAAAATACTGCATTCATATTTTTTTGAAAAAAAAAAAAATATATATATATATATATATATATATATATATATATATATATAGAAAAATATATTTTTTTTCCATGGCAAAAATAAACCATAAATATTGCATACATATTAATAAATTCAATTAAATTTTCTCAAAATACAAAATTAAAAAGAATAAATATTATAGAACAAAAATAAATTGCTTTGGTTTTACTGGGATGGAGAAAGTTTCATTTTTAGGTGTCCGGTCACTTTTGACCGGGAAGATAACAAGTGTGACTCCGAAACGAAGAGCACCTGAGGGTGAAACACTAAAATGATTGATCACTAAACTGAAAACCAGACACAGGGTTTGTAAGAGAAATCATTCTGTTATGTTTAAAGTCAAAATACTGTAGTCCTCTGTGCGGCGAAAATGAAAAATCAGAGGATTTAATCAACACACTTCTTTTTCATCTGAGCACAATAATAGGAAAATATTATCATCAATCCTCAAAACTTCCATTTCAAGGACATCTGCTATAAATGAAACACCTTCAGGAGTACAGCCATCCCTCGCTGATAAACACACACCTTTTCTCTTCTCATCCAGGAGAGACATTTACAACCGGCTCCCTAATTAGAATAAAAATAATCAAATCTCCATCTTTTAATCTTCAAGTGCAAATAGCTCGTCAAAGCTCTGCCGTTGAATTCCAATGAAGTCTTTGACACCTAAAATGATGAAGTTTTCGGCAGAGAACTTTCCTGGATCCGGACTCTGAATGTGCTTTATCGTTTTAGCATTTCAAACCCAACACACACCTTTTCTTAAAATGTTTAGATAGCAAAGTGTGTTTGTGCATCTTTCTTTACAATAAATATGACTGTTCTCTTTATTTGTTGGATAAAAGCGTTGGATAAAAGCGTCTGCCAACTGATTAAACATAAACGACACTTCAGATGTATTCTTCAAATCATTTGTCAAATCAATTAATCGCATCTAACATAAAAGTTTGTAAATATACATGTGTGTGTGTGTATATATATATATATATATATATATATATATATATATATATATATATATATATATATATACATACACACACACACACACATTATATATTTGCAAATTTGTATGTTAGGTGTGATCAAATGGATTGTCACATCTAACATAAAAGTTTGTAAATATATAATATGTGTGTGTTTGTTTGCATATATATATATATATATATATATATATATATATATACACATAAACACACATATTATATATTTACAAATCTGTAAATATATAATATATGTGTTTATGTATTTTATGTAAGTTTGTAAATATGTGTGTGTGTGTGTGTGTGTGTGTGTATACAGTATATACAGTATATATATATATATATATATATATATATATATATATATATATATATATATACACACACACACACACACACACATAAACACAGATATTATATATTTACAAATTTGTATGTTAGATGTGATAAATTTAATCGATTTTCACATCTATCATACAAGTTTGTAAATATGTGTGTGTGTGTTTGTGTGTGTATTTTTTTATTTATCCTTTATTTAACCAGGTAAAAACCCATTGAGATTAAAAATCTCTTTTGCAAGGGAGACCTGGCAAAATTACATCACATCATTACATACGTACAAAGACACACAAATAAATATATATAGCCTATATATATATATATATATATATATATATATATATATATACAGTAGACACACACACACACACACACATATTATATATTTACAATAATAAGTTGTACATTTTATTTTCAGGTCTATGCTCCATATAGATTCATAATAAGAGGATCTATTACATAAAAATAAGTTAGTACCATAAAATCCCCTAAAATATTTCCTAAATGGTCTCCTTGGAATAGAGATGGCAGCGGGGACATGAAGCGGCTCGTTCTTACTGTTGGGTTCGGACGTGATTTCTCTGTTCTTGTAGAACCAGGACACGGCTGGCACGGGCGAACTGATGACATCACAGACGACCTCGGCGACCTCGGCCTGACGAAACTCCTGCGGCGTCTTCACCTCGCGAAACGTCAACTTCTCTGTGAACACACACACACACACAACAGCAATCTCACACGTGCCGTCTGTGACTGTAAATGCTCAAGCTCTTTAAAGCAGGATGGATTCTGATTGGCTATTGTCCGTTTTTATCATTCATCATCGCTGGATTTATTTTTATGAAAGAGATTCTTTTTGGCGAGCATGTTTAAACTAATTAATTTGTGAGTGAGTTTTACAAGAGGTAATGTGAACATGAGGGGGCATCCTGAAATCTGTCCCAATGGATCTCAATGAGAGTGCGCTGCAGTTCCATTTTCCACCACAGATTAACATGGGAAGACTGTGGGGCGCTGTTGAGCCGAGGAGCATCATTACATTAAAGGAACACGCCACAGTTTATTTAAATTGAATTAAATTATACCTGTAAATTTAACAGTTTTTTCAAAGTGAAAAAGAACAACTCATTGTATAATTTATAGTGAAAACCCGTAAATTGACATTCCCACAGTTCCCTGTGTGACACTTCACATTCATTCGCTCAGTTATTCCTAAAGTGTGCTTGTAAACAGACATAATCTCTCTCGCTGTAGGCTGACATCATTTTTCTATTCTGAATCTCATAATTTGTGAGGTCTGGGCAGAGCGGCGCAACTATTACACTGATGTTTCCAGCGTTTGCCCTCATTGACCGCCTGAAAACACTGAAGATTTGGCTTCGAGGACACAGTGGAGGATACCATCCAAACAGACTGAAGGTCATCTGACAGAACACACTCAATTTTTCACTCTGAGAAGCGCAATGAGTCTTGATGAAAGAAGATTTAATGAAAAACAAAATGTGTTAAGAGTGATTTGCTTTTTAATTTTGTTTTCCTTTCATCATAAATCATCAGTGAGGAAAATTTCAGTCTCTCTTTTCAACTTCTCGTGAATCGATCATCTAGTGTTCAACATGAATAATGGAGCGTTTTTTTTTCTTCTGAAATGATTTAGTTGGATATTTGTCAAACATTTTTTTTAAAACATAACTACCCGTTTTGTTTTAGATCGTTCAGCGAACATTCATAAGTAACGTTCCCATAATGTTTATGATGATTATGTTAATGAAATGTTTCCTTATCAAGTTTGCAAAACCAAAAAAAAAAAAAGTTACCCTTTTTTTTAACGTGTCATTGTTACAAGTACTGAGTAATATTAATTAACTTCATGTACTTGATTAGCGCAGGATTCGGGTTTGGTTTAGGGTTAAGTTTCATGTAATTATGCATAATTTACTGTTATGGCTATGGTAAGTACATGTAACATGTAACAAGGACACTGTCAAATAAAGACTGTAATTTTTTTTTTTTTTTTTTTAAACTGGGCGTTTTTGAATTTTCAGAGAAAATATTAAAATAATGTTTCCATGACATAATGAGAACATTAGCAAAATATTCTTTGAACATATTTTGTTAGCTGGGAGTGTTTGCTCTTTATATATTTAACACTTGATTAAAGTAACTATATGTCACGAGTCGCACGGGTATTTGTTAACGATAAATTGTATGGGTCAAAAATATCAATTTTTGTCTTACGCCAAAAATCATTAGGATAATAAGTAAAGATCATGTTCCATATTTATACATTTACTACTGTAAATATATATATAACATTTATTTTTGTTAGTGAATGCAGCACAATCACAAACTTTGAAGGCAATTTTCTCAATGTTTCGATTTTTTTGCACCCTCAGATTTCCAGATTTTCTAATAGTTGTATCTTGGCCATCCTAACAAACCATACAATCAATTGGAAGCTTATTTATTCAGCTTAAATGATGTAAAATCTCAATTTAATAAAATTGCGCCATGTAACTGGTTTTGTGGTGGAGGGTCACATGTGTGGAATTGAGAAATCCATGTTATTAGCGACACCGGTGGCCGTTAAGTGAACTGCAGGAGCTCACAGTAACCCCTCAATACAATCACAGTTCGTTCTTTGACTAAAGGTAAAAGAAAGATCTTTGCAGAGATATACTGTTGGTGAACATCCAGACGCTGCTGAGAGTGACGTTTAGATGAATATGTGAATATGTGCGGTGCTTTCCTCTCAATAACAATATAAACATCAAAAATGGCAGTGGTGAGAAAACAGCCGTTCGATTCACCTTTTATTTTTCCCGGCAAAACCATCCAGACTCCTTTACATAATAATACATTTCAGGCTTTCATAGACAACCTAGGAAATCAGGGAATGTCTTATTTTTATTTTAGTTTTTAGTTTTGTTACGAACTGTTCACACGTTTTCAATAGAAAGTGATTCATAATTCAAATTCTGCCCTTTTAAAACTAAACTCAGACTATTTAAAGATGACTTTTAAAGGTTTGATGTCACGAACCCGCACTGTTTTGGCAGATCCAGAGACTGGTTATTCCCCCATTCAGCGCTCATTTCATCAGTCATGAACTGTAAAAACTATTGAGTCCTGGAAGCTAAAAGCTTCAACCTGCCAATTTAACGTTTTTTTTGCACTAATCATTTAGACGGTCCGCACACACACTGAGTGAGTCAGAGAATGAAACTACTTTCTCCTCAACATGCAAGTACTGCAACCGTAAGTAATGCCATTCTGTCGAAAATGAATTCATAAATGATAATTTGCCATCTCTGATCAATCTGACGACGTTTAACCTCACAGGTCTCGGCCGAAGAAGAGGAAAGGTGTGTGTGTGTGTGCTTCGGATCAGGGACGATCACACTGTTTCTTTCGGAGCGCCGTGTCAATGTGTCAAGCTTCATTTAAATTCAGTGCTAATTTGCCTCTGTAATATAAATAAAATCTGCATATAACTTGCTTGCAGGGAGGCGGAGACGCTCGACGCCACAGCATTCGTGGAAGATGGTGGGAACACTTTTTTAACTTAATGTATTTATCTTAGTTCATAGTAATTTCAACATTTACTAATGCGTTATTACAATCAAAGGTTGTTTGATTAATTAATGTGGATAAATTTAATAAATAATGTTTAATAAATTTAATAAATAATGTTTGATTAACATTAATTAAACATTAATGTTTAGTTTAATATTTGGTTTAGGTTGTAGAATTAGGGGCGTGGTCAGGTGTAGGTTTAGGGGCGGGTCAGGTGTAGGTTTAGGGGCGGAGTCAGGTGTAGGTTTAGGGGCGGGTCAGGTGTAGGTTTAGGGGCGGGGTCAGGTGTAGGTTTAGGGGCGGGGTCAGGTGTAGGTTTAGGGGCGGAGTCAGGTGTAGGTTTAGGGGCGGGTCAGGTGTAGGTTTAGGGGCGGGTCAGGTGTAGGTTTAGGGGTGGGGTCAGGTGTAGGTTTAGGGGCGGGGTCAGGTGTAGGTTTAGGGGCGGGTCAGGTGTAGGTTTAGGGGCGGAGTCAGGTGTAGGTTTAGGGGCGGGTCAGGTGTAGGTTTAGGGGCGGGGTCAGGTGTAGGTTTAGGGGCGGGGTCAGGTGTAGGTTTAGGGGCGGAGTCAGGTGTAGGTTTAGGGGCGGGTCAGGTGTAGGTTTAGGGGCGGGTCAGGTGTAGGTTTAGGGGTGGGGTCAGGTGTAGGTTTAGGGGCGGGGTCAGGTGTAGGTTTAGGGGCGGGTCAGGTGTAGGTTTAGGGGCGGGTCAGGTGTAGGTTTAGGGGCGGGGTCAGGTGTAGGTTTAGGGGCGGGTCAGGTGTAGGTTTAGGGGCGGGTCAGGTGTAGGTTTAGGGGCGGGTCAGGTGTAGGTTTAGGGGCGGGTCAGGTGTAGGTTTAGGGGCGGGTCAGGTGTAGGTTTAGGGGCGGGTCAGGTGTAGGTTTAGGGGCGGGTCAGGTGTAGGTTTAGGGGTGGGGTCAGGTGTAGGTTTAGGGGCGGGGTCAGGTGTAGGTTTAGGGGCGGGTCAGGTGTAGGTTTGAGGTTTGGCGTGGGGACTCACGGTAAATCTCCAGCACCACCGTGGCCTCCTGACTCTGTGCTTTGGCGTCCACAGCCTGGCATCGGTATATCCCAGCGTCCTCGATGATGGCGTTGTAGATGGTCAGCCTGGACCGCACGCCCTCCGTGTGGACGATCACTCTCTGGTTTGAGACGATGCGCTCGCCTTGAGGGCTGAACCAGTTTATGCTGACCGGCTCACCGATGGCTGAACAAAACACAAAACCAACACACAGATTAGAGGATTTATGATATTCTTCATATTTGGTGCGGTGGTTATAAAAATTATATTTTACATTAAGTTTAATTCGATTTTACCTTTTTATGGGATTTTTTTACTACTTAACATACTGTATGCGATGCGTCATCATTGGTGTCAAATTCTTATCAATAAATCGTGTTATTTAAATAATTTTTTGATGTGGAAAGCAACAGATTTTGAACTCATACCATCATAATTCTAGTTCAAACAGTACAAAATGACACTACACTATAAAAGAACTGTAAATGTGCTACCTGTTAACACCAAGTTTAACTATAATAAATCTAACAAGACGTTTCATGCCATTTTAAATTAAAACACTAAAATGTACAAGTTTTTATATCAGTCATGCACATCAGGGTTTATGACATCATGAATGTTAATTGCATCATCCTATTGTCATGTGTCACAATGATTTGTTGTGTTTATGACATTGCGACTATATATATATATATATATATATATTAGTACTTCTCTCGGCTGTTATTACTGTTAATAATTTTAAATATTGTTGTAACATTTTCACTCTGTCAGCAGTTATATTTTATAATCTTATTGTGTTCCTTATAGAAGACACAGACATTTATTGTGTTGCATAAGTGTTGCCTTGAGCTAAATTTTTCATGTTTACTTCATTTATTATTGAAGATAGTCACGAGATAGTCGCCGATACTCATTTCACAGTCGCTCAGAAATCTGGCGTCTCTTTTTAAGAAATTCCTCCTTTTATTCAGCAGCGATGCATTACATTGATCAAAAGCGACAGTAAAGACATTTATAATGTCACAAGAGATTCTATTTCAGATAAATGCTGTTCTTTAGAACCTTCTATTCATCAAAGAATCCTAAAAAAAAGATAATTTATCGCAGTTTCCACAAACATATGAACAGTTTTCAACATTGATAATAATCATAAATGTTTCTTGATCATCAGATCCTCATATTAGAGTGATTTCTGAAGGGTCATGTGATGATAAATGATGATAAATTCAGCTTTGAACACGGGATATAAATTACACTTTACTGTAAATTCACATAGAAAACAGATGATTTACATTATAATAATATTTCACTATTTTACAGTATTTTTTATCAGATAAATGCAGCTTTGACGAGCAGAAGAGACACGTTCAGAAGCATTAAAAAATCTTACCAACCAAGTTACCACGTTTCAGTCCTCAGAAACTGTCAATATTCAACACTCTTACCTGTGCATGTGAAGAACTTGGACTCTCCGACACTCAGCTCCACTTTATTGAGGGATATCGACACCTGAAGCACAGCTGGGACACAGAGAAACACACAGTTATTCACAACAGCCAAGTCTATCCACTTTATTTCTACAATAAAGACAGTTTCAAAGCAGCTTCAGGTTTAATAAACGGGAAAATGATCAATATCACTGCAATCATAGAGTCCGAACGCAGGACGGGTCACTAGTTCAGATTCAAACAACAAAACATTGGAAAACAAGGCCAGGAATTTCACATCCGTGAGTTCATCCAAAAGACATAATGCATTATTTCGTATAAATATCAATACGTTCATGATGCATTATACATCAAGTATTCCGAGTACATTTTACAAACAATTACAGAGAAACGAGATTGAATTAAACATGCAATTTTGAAGTAGAAAAACTTAGTATTTTCTAACTTTAATAATCTTTGTTTTTTATTTACAACTTTGTAAAACCAACTTTAATCCTTCAGATTTTGCTTTAAATGTGATATTCAGATCTTCAGTCTGAACAAACGTGTCTTGCTTCTCTCTTGTTCGCCAGCACAAATATCCAAACATTTCCTAAATCAAAATGCATTAACTCGAAGTTGAGTTTTTGATTTTTTTTTTACCCCATTGACAGATTTGTTCTTGTTTTCAGCACTTTGGCACTTCAGTGGAGTCTGTCTTTCTCCTATATACAGTTCTGACTGCTAATAGTGCTTATACTTAAATGTCTTATTTTGTGTTAAAACGTAGAAAGGAGAATATATGAAGAGTTCAGATGCAAAAGCCTCTAAATGCCATTTGAAATTTTCTTCTTTAATGATGATTTTTATCAAACTTGTATATTTAAGTTCAGTGATTTCACTTAAATGGCAATGATGATTACCTATTAATTGTTATTTAAGTGAAATCACTGAACTTAAATATTATACACGTTTGATAAAAATCATCATTCAAGAAGAAAATTTCAAATGGCATTTAGAGGCTTTTGCATCTGAACTCTTCATGTATTAAATGTGCAATGGTCTTTTCTTATAGGGTTTTATTATTTTAATCTTGGCATGAATTTTCTAATATTCAAAATTAGAGACTCCAATATTCACCAACATCTATATATTAAGTTTAACAAAACTAAAAATATATATAAACTCGTCTAGCGTCTAATTTGAGAATCTACGGCTGATTAATGACCAACATCAGCCCTGAACTCCAGTTATAGAGACACGACTGGAGGAGGACTGACACCTGAGGTGGACACCAAATGCCATCGCAGCCTTACGTGACAAGTGTGTGTGTGTGTGTGTTCATTTTGCATTTTAAAGCAATAGTTCACCTGCAAGGTTAATTCATAATTCAATTCATAATTTATTCACTGTGAGGTTGTTCTAACCCTGTATGACTTCTTCTGTTGAGCACAAGCGCATGGTAAACTTGTGTGTGTGTGTGTGTGTGTGTCTTCTGTTGAGCACAAGCGGATGGTAAACTTCAAGTGTTTGACGAGTAACTGAAGACTGAAGTGAATGAATGATCCAGATTCTGTTCAGACACAATAAGAAACAACATGCCGCTTGTTCTGTCGGACTAATCGGATTAGTGTGTTCATTCATTAATCGACGGCCGTTTGTCAGGTGTGAAAATTAGTCTAAAACCCTGCGCACGCAAAATAATAAAACACAAACCTGAGTAATTAAACTCCAGAAGACTTACAGACACATAATGCTCATAAACCTCGCTGCTAATAAGCTCACGTCAGCTTAGCAGAAACCATTTCTCAAATAAATTACTATTCAAGGTTGGCTAGTCGTCATTCAGCTCCAATTTCAGTGGTCAGTCATAAAATCAGTAATAGTGTAATGTAAATCAGCTGTTTTTTATGTGAATATATTTAAAAATGTAATTTACATCCTGTGATCATTATTCCAGTCTTCAGTGTCACATGATCCTTCAGAAATAACTCTAATATGAGGATCTGATGCTCAAGACACATTTATGATTATTCCATGAGATATCAATATCAATCAGAATTAATGCAGCTTATCTCTAGTATGATAATATGTCTAGCCTTGGCAGAGGGATTTGCATCAGAAGAGCCTCACCTCACTCTAAAAAATGATGGGTTAAAAATAACCCAACTTGGTTTATTTTTTAACCCAACCGCTGGATCAATATTGCACCAGCCCAACAGTAGTTAATTTGACCCAGCAAGATGGGTCGGTCATTTTTAACCCAACAGATGAGTTGTTCATTTCTACTCAAATGCTGGGTCAAATTAAATAAAATTCTGGGTTGATTCAACTACATATTTGTTATATAGTGTACCCAAATGCTGGGTCAAATTAACCCATATGCCAGACTAATTCTAGCACATTACAGTACAATTGAAGAAAATAAAAGGCAATTGACTACTCATAACTATAAAACTGTTACACTACAAACCTAAAACAGAATACATGCTAGATGTATGCATAGATTATGCAATAAACACTTAAACAATACAAAAACAAAACAACAATGGAGTCTTTGAAAAATTATTTTATTACTTTAATATCAACAATATTAGTGGAACTGCAGTTAATATCACTGAAGTAGGAAAACATTCAATTATGAATGAACTGGCTGAACATTTAACAGGCCAACAGTCAAAGGGAGCCATTAGCTCTACTTGCAAGCAAGTATTCTGGTATCTTCCCAAAGAAACTATTAAAGGGATAGTTCACTTTGAATTTAATTTTTGATATGTTTTATCTTACCTCAAGGGCATCCAAGATGTAGGTGTCTTTGTTTCCACAGTATTTTCAATTTTGATGTCTTTCGGTCAAAACATTGTTGTCAATCAGTCATATAATGGAGGTTTAGGGGGTCCTCCCTCAGTTCATGTCAAAGAGCATGCACAGAGAAGTCCAAATTAAACATGATTGAATGACTCGTAAATGTAAGTACGCAGTGAAGGCCTAAGGCACGAAACGAGCGGTTTGTGTGAGAAAACGAACAGTATTTATATCGTTTTTACCTCGTGTAACTCAGCCATTGGCAACTGATCTGACGGCAGGGGCGCTTCAGTCTGTGCATGCGCCAGAAGTGATCGCTTGCGTGTGTACGTCACTCATTGTTTACACAGAGATTTCGGGAGTTTAACCTTTCACTAAACATTTAGATATATCGAAATCTTCTTCCATTGCGATTTCCTGTATATATAAATATGTTTAGATCTTCACAGTGAAAGGTAAAACTTCCGAAACTCTGTGTAAACAATGAGTGACGTCACTTCCGGCGCATACACAGACTGAAACACCTCTGCCGTCAGATCAGTTGCCAATGGCTGAGTTACACGAGGTAAAAAACTATATAAATACTGTTCGTTTTCTCACACAAACCGCTCGTTTATTGTCTTAGGCCATCAATGTGTACTTACATTTACGAGTCATTAAATCATGTTTAATTTGTACTTCTCTGTGCATGCTCTTTGAGGTGAACCGAGGGAGGACCCCCTAAACCTCCAGTGTATGACTGATAGCCAACAACGGTTTAACCGAAAAAACAAAACAAAATTGAAAATACTGTGGAAACAAAGACACCTACATCTTGGATGCCCTTGAGGTAAGCTAAAACATATCGAAAATTTATTTCAAAGTAAACTATCCCTTTTAATATTTAGAAATAATAACTGTGTGTGCCTCTAATGTTGATCTTACAAGTCCTCTAATTTTTTGAAGAACTTCAGCCCAGGGCCAGCTCTTGGGATCAACTGTTGATGGTAGCCTCATCTAAAAGAAGAAAACTCTCCTCATCAGTCCCCTCCTCTAAAAGACAAAAAAACACAAAACACAAAGAAATCTGTTTTTACAACTGAGGAGTACAAAACTAAAATATATAGGTAATTAAATGGAAGATAAACATGCATATTCCATCAATTGTTATTACAAAATAGAATAAATCACTGAAAGTCTACAAAAGACATGTGCCCTATTCATCTATTTGAGTCACTTTGACACATTACATGGAAGCTATTGAAAAAAAAGAGAAAATTATATTTCATAAGAATTAATGTCTGAAAAGGGCTTGAGTAGCAATGC